>NW_022436995.1:7871520-7903649 GCF_009761245.1 Sapajus apella
AAAAAAAAAAAAAAAAAAAAAAAAAAAAAATGTAGCAACAGTAGAGTTCGAAGCAGAGGATTTGGTGTGTGCAGTAGGCATTTAACAGAACTTACAGGACTGGGCCCGGTGGCTCACACCTGAAATCCCAGCACTTTGGGAGGCTGAGGTGGCAGATCACCTGAGGTCAGGAGTTCAAGGTCAGCCTGACCAACATGGAGAAACCCCATCTCTACTAAAAATACAAAATTAGCTGGGTGTGGTGGCACATGCATGTAATCCCAGCTACTCGGGAGGCTGAAGCAGGAGAATCACTTGAACCTGGGAGGTGGAAGCTGTGGTGAGCCGAGATCGTGCCATTGCGCTCCATCCTGGACAACAAGAGCGAAACTCCATCTCAAAATAAAAACAAAAACAAAAAACAAAAAACAGAACTTACAGACTCCTGCCTCCTGCTGAACACAGTTGTGAAATACTCACAGCATTCCGGGTAAGGGCAGAACAGAGATTCTGGGGATGCCACACCCCTAGCCAATGGCCTCTCCAAAGGACCGACTGTCTGTGTCAATAACCTCCTCTGGAGATAATGTCAGGAGTCTAAATTTGAGGACTGGGCCAAATAGTCCTCCTGCTCCCCACCCACAGCCCTGGAATGTGCCCTCTGTGCCAGGCCATGCCCATTAAGGGGGTCTCACTCCCCAGTGGGGGCCTCCCTTTTGCAGGACTCCCTCAGGCCCCCCAAATCTGCATAGCCCTCGCTGCATCCACCTCTGCCTGCTGCTACCCAGGTACTGGCCACTCTCCAAAAGGAGTATCCAGTTTCCAAGTCTTCCAAACTTCCCACGAGCCAAAAGCTTCCATTCTGACGTGTACACCAGTATCATGCAGATAGAAGACACACGGGAAAAGGTATTCCCTTCAGTTAACATCAGACATTCAACATTTGGACATTAGTTTACTTCATGCTATGAGATTTCTTCAGAGAAGTTCATGTAACTCTATTAGGAAAAATAAATGAAGAGGAAAATAAGAAGTGGGTATGCCTGGCTGGGCACAGTGGGATCACATCTGCAATCCCAGCACTTTGGGAGGCCAAAGTGGGCTGATCACCTGAGGTCAGGAGTTCGAGGCCAGCCTGATCAACATGGAGAAACCCCATGTCTACCAAAAATACAAAATTAGCCGAGTGTGGTGGCACATGCCTGTCATCCCAGCTACTCGGGAGGCTGAGGCAGGAGAATCTCTTGAACCCAGGAGGCGGAGATTGTGGTGAGTGAGATTGCACCATTGCACTCTAGCCTGGGCAACGAGAGTGAAATTCCATCTCAAAAAAATAAAAGTATGCCCATTCCAGCCTAGAAGACTAGAAATAGCAAAGGCAACAACTTACTTTGAGTTTCTGTATAGATTTATTTATTTTCTTTTTTGAGGCAGAGGTACAGACTACAAGGTAAACAAAAGTTAGTTCAATTAAAAAATAGGAACCTTTTGTTGAATAAAATACAGGACAATCACAAGAGGAAAATAACATCCTGGAAGAAATAACAAACCAGAGACGCATCTAAAATTTATTAATTTTTGCATTTTGTTTTGTTTTGTTTTGTTTGTTTTTTGAGATGGAGTCTCGTTCTGTCACCAGGCTGGAGTGCAGCGGCATGATCTTGGCTCACAGCAACTGCATCTCCCAGGTTCAAGTGATTCTCCTGCCTCAGCCTCCCAAGTAGCTGGGACTACTGGCAGGTGTCACCATGCCCAGCTAATTTTTGTATTTTTAGTAGAGACGGGGTTTCACCATGTTGGCCAGGATGGTCTCAATCTCTTGACCTCGTGATCCACCTGCCTCAGCCTCCCAAACTGCTAGGATTACAGGCATGAGCCACCGCGCCCGGCCGATTTTTGCTTTTTTACTAAAAGCTAAAATCGGTGTCCAGATTTCACTCCATAAGCAACAAAGGAGGTGAACAGTTTACTCAGGAAGCACAGATGGTAAATCAAAACATGAAAAAGTACATAGCTCCCCCAGAAACGAGAGGAATGCAAACACAGGAGCTCTGGGTATCACTGCATGCTTACCAAACTAGCGAAAAGAAAACGAAATCGTCAAACCCAAACTGGGACGCTGTGGGAAACAGGCAGGATGGTATAGAGAGACTCAGGGCTGACCTGCAGCCAGATTGCTGGGTTAAACACTGGCTCCACCATGTGTGAACCCAGGCAAGTGTCTCATCTCTCTGTGCCTTCGCTTCCTCGCCTGTCAAATGAGGTGCTAATGAGTTGATATAAATAAAGTGCTTGGAACCGTGCTTAGCATGCAGTCAGTACTCCGTCAGTGCTAGCTATTATTAATATTTGTGTGGGGTGGTGGCTTTCTCTCAAATGTAGTAACAGTGCATGGACTTTGGAGCCAGAAAGATCATTTTTTCAACAAATATTTACCGAATGCCAGATCCAGGTGCAAATCCCGGTTGCATGAATTATTAGTAATGTCACCTTGTGAAAACTGCTTAGCAATCCCCAATCTCAGTTTCCTCCATCAGTCAAATCATCAAATCTACTGCCCAGTGCTGTTTGGAGTGTGATGAGACACTACATGTAAAGTCCTAGGATGGGCCTGCCTTGTAGACATCCTTAATGCATATTAGATTCTTCCCTCCTCCTCCTAGAATGTCAGCTCAGCCCAGGTGCCCAGCCCAGACCTGTGATCACGCAATTTGCCCTCCATTGCCTGCCAGCTCAATCCGATTATGAAGGCTCATTATGCCATCTACCTCCAACATATGTAAATTGAAAGAATAACATCATCAATTTCATAAAACATATGTTGGTGTTTGTTGTTGCCGTTGTTTGTTCGAGACGGAGCCTCGCTCTGTCACCCAGGCTAGAGTGCAGTGGTGCAATCTCAGCTCATTGCAGCCTCTGTCTCCTAGGCGCAAGCGATTCTCCTGTCTCAGCCTCCCCAGTATCTGGGATTACGGGTGCCTGCCACCACACCTGCCTAATTTTTTGTATTTTTAATAGAGACAGGGTTTCACCATCTTGGCTAGGCTGGTCTTGAACTCCTGACCTCAAGTGATCCGCCTGCCTTGGCCTCCCAAAGTGCTGGGATTACAGGTGTGAGCCACTGTGCCCTGTCCAAATGTTGGTGGTTTGATGTGCCATGCAACTTACACACGTGCTGAAATACGGCTCCTTATTTCTGTATTATCCCTCTCCCTCTTCCTTACTTCTTTTGGTCTGGCTGTTTGCTGCTGACCTTTTGCAGGTGGCTAAGTCAGCCCATTGGGTCATCCCTGCCGCTACCAAATCATCCCCGTGATACGCAGGCCACACCAACTTCAGATTTCTCCCTCCCCAGGGAATTTACATTTTAGGTGGTGGGGAACAAGAGTTCCTGGGGGCCAAAAGCCTGGCCTAGAATGGGCACCCCGTAAATATCTGTGGAATGAAGGAGTGAATGGATGTATGAATGTTTCTGAACAGTGGAATTTGAGCTTCCATGGGAGGCAGAGGAAAAGGATATCAATTTTTACTGTCTTTTAAAATCCTCACTTCTCTGCCGGGTGCGGTGGCTCACACCTGTAATCCCAGCACTTTGGGAGGCCGAGGTGGGCAGATCACCTAGAGTCAGGAGTTCGAGACCAGCCTGGCCAACATGGAGAAACCCCATCTCTACTAAAAATACAAAAAATTAACCAGGCGTGGTGGCACAGGACTGTAATCCCAGCTACTTGGGAGGCTGAGGCAGGAGAATCGCTTGAACCCAGAAGGTGGAGGTTGCAGTGAGCAGAGCCATTGCAACCTCCATTGTGGTCCAAGCCATTGCACTCCAGCTTGAAAAAGAATGAAACTCCGTCTCAAAAAATAAAAATAATAGCCGGGCGCGGTGGCTCACGCCTGTAATCCCATCACTTTGGGAGGCCGAGGCGGGTGGATCACGAGGTCAAGAGATCGAGACCATCCTGGTCAACACGGTGAAACCCCGTCTTTACTAAAGCTACAAAACATTAGCTGGGCATGGTGGCGCGTGCCTGTAATCCCAGCTGCTCAGGAGGCTGAGGCAGGAGAATTGCCTGAACCCAGGAGGCGGAGGTTGCGGTGAGCCGAGATCGCGCCATTGCACTCCGGCCTGGGTAACAAGAGTGAAACTCCGTCTCAAAAAATAAATAAATAAAAAATAAAAATAAAAAATAATAATAATAATAAAAAATAAAATCCCCACTTCTCTTTAATGGAGAGACAAAGTAATCAGAACTCTTCCGATCACACCAGGTGAATGCAAGCCTGATATTTAACAGGTTGAGTGGCACAGATACTAACCAATCAGAACAGACCTGGAGAGCTGTGCTGCACTTAGCACCACCTCTTTGCTTGTGGGTCATGGAAGCCCAGGGGTTCTGAAGGCAGGGGCTACAGAGGAGGGGATGCTAGGGGCTCGAGGCAGCTGCTAGCCATCAACCAGTATAAAAACATTTCTGTACTCAAATCCCATAAGCACAGCAGTGTCACACACATGATGATTAAATGTCACATTGGGTTAGGTAGCTGGATGAGAATCCCTAGGCTCCAATTTCTCATCTACAAAACAATAAAACTTACAAATCTTCAGGTTCACTCTAGTTCTGACTACCTGTGATTTTAATATTATAATAAGAAGAACAATTTCTGAAAGCCGGCTGGGTATAGCAGAAAAAGCACATGCTCTGAAGCTGGTAGACCCAGTTCAAATTCCAGCTTACTTACTGTGGGGTGTGCGTCGGAATCAATTAGCTTCTTAGAACCTCCACTTTTCATTCATTCAACAAACATGTATGGAGCCCTTTTAATATGCCAGGTCCAAAGGACACTTTTGTGAACAAGACCCAGTCCCTTGCCATCACGAAACTCTCTGTTCTACTTAAGACTCTTTGGTTGTAAGTGATAGAACCTGGCTCAAGCTAGCTTAGACAAAACCAGAATGCATCGTAAGAATGTAGCAAGCCTGGGGGCGCCCAGGAGGGAATGCAACCAGACCTTGCCTAGAACCTGGACAGGAAGGCCACCAGGCTGTCTACCACCCTCAGCTACCTGCTGCATCACTCTCTTCTCCCCTTCAACCCCCCTCAGTTCTGATGAGCCTCAGTTAATATGACGTCTCAATTCTAAATTCTCCACAAAGAATCCCAGAACTTGGATGGGCGCGGTGGCTCACGTCTGTAATCCCAGCACTTTGGGAGGCTGAGGTGGGGGGATCACCTGAGATCAGGAGTTCGAGACCAGCCTGACAAACATGGCAAAACCCCATCTCTACTAAAAATACAAAAATTAGCTAGATGTGGTGGTACGGGCCTGTAATCCCAGCTACTCGGGAGGCTGAGGCAGGAGAATCTCTTGAACCCAGGAGACAGAGGTTGTAGTGAGCCTCGATCCCACCTACTGCACTCTAGCCTGGGCAACAGAGCAAGACTCCATCTCAAAAAAAGAAAAATTTAAACAGAAGAATCCCAGCACTTTGGGAAACGAAGGTGGGTGGATCACTTGAGGTCAGGAGTTGGAGACTGGCCTGGCCAAAAGGACAAAACCTTGTCTCTACTAAAAATATAAAAATTGACCAGGCTCAGTGGCTCATGCCTATAATCCCAGCACTTTGGGAGGCTGAGGCAGGTGGATCACGAGGTCAGGAGTTCTAGACTAGCCTGACCAACATGGTGAAACCCTGTCTCTACTAAAAATACAAAAAAAAAAAAATTAGCCTGGCATGGTGGCATGCACCTGTAATCCCAGCTACTCAGGAAGCTAAATCAGAAGAATCGCTTGAACCCTGGAGGCACAGGCTGCAATGAGCTAAGATCGCTCCACTGCGCTATAGCCTGGGCCACAGAGCGAGACTTCGTCTCAAAAAAGAAAAAAATACAAAAATTAGCAGGGCATGGTGGTATGCCCCTGTAGTCCCAGCTACTTGGGAGGCTGAGGCAGGAGAATCAGTTGAACCCAGGAGTTGGAGGCTGCAGTGAGCCAAGATCGTCCCACTGCACTCCAGCCTGGGTGACAGAGTGAGACTCCATCTCAATAAGTAAATAAATAAATTCTCCAAAAAGAGAACCAGATTGGCCCAGCTTGAGCGCACGCCCACTCCTAATCCAATCACCTATGACCATCAGGCAGGACCATTAGGTACAAACATGGCCTCAGGGACTCACCCATGTGGATGGGGGAGGGCTCCAAATCCCAAAAAAAGGGAGGCTTGTAGATCCTGGTGTCCACTTCACAGCCTCATAGGGTAGATGTAAAGACAAAATGAAATTCCATATAAAATGACTGGCACAGAGCCTGGCAGACATAGCTGAAGCACTGTGCCTGGCAGACAGTAGTGCTAGACTAAAACGTGTGCTGAATGGCGGAACAATATCGTGAACAACGATGCCTCTCATGTATTCACCAACTCTATGTCCGTTTCCTCAGTTACTTCCTTGGTTGCCTAGATCAGGAGCCCAGCCCTGCTAGGTGGACTTAAACAAGTTAGTTGAGCACATGTGGCTCCCAGGCTGGGTGGCATCCACATGGTGGGTGTCTGATGTGCTCCATGGATGAATGAGTGAATGTGGTCCCACCCAACCCTCAGTACTCTGCTGAGGCAGGATGGGTGGCTAGAAAAACGGGGTCTTTGGAATTTGTCTCTTTTGCACCCAGATCTTTTGTTAGAAGATCTTTTCCCCCCTTTTCTGTTTACTAACTGAAGAACCAAGAACTCAGGAAGAGATCAGGGACTGGGTTCGAGTCCTCCCACCCCACCCCCTAATTTGACGACTGGCATTGAGATACTGTCCTCCCTTCTCTGGACTTGCTTTCTCCACTGGCAAATGGATATGGGCGCACTGATGATGCCTGCGTGGTCCCCCATGTTTGGGAGGATTGGCCACGGTCAGAGGCGGGAAAGGACTTCCACAAGGCCTGGCCTCAGCCCTTCCCCACTGCCATCCGCAGGGGAATCTTGGGTCTCGCTGAGCGGGCCCCAGCAGCCTGGCGGGAAGAGATCTCCAGGCCTTCCGCCCAGCTGCTCTGTGCCCTTGGGAGCCCCTCCACCGCCAGCCCACAACCGAACGATGACTTTACCGGCTGTGTGGTTGAAACCCGAGCTCTCTTGCTAGGGCTTGGGCAGGAAGTTTTTTCCTGTGGTGGAAGCTTTTGTTCTCCAAGTCGAATTTCCCCAGGCTGACGTCAGCTCCAACTTAGGCCCAAGCCGGTGGAACCTGCAGCAGGGCTGAGGGAGTGCTGCCTTGCAGGACAGAAGACGCAGGGTTTCAGGCACCCAGTGGCTGTCCCCACCTTCCTCTTCTTCCTGCATTAGCTCACTGTGGCCTGGGGTCAGCTCCCTGTCCATCAGCTCCGAAGGAAAGCTGGGGAAGCTCATGCATCCCGAGGGGGGTTAGAAAGGTGGGTGGAACATGGTTTCTAATTTTGGTCCAGTCACTTACTGTTAGTTGAGTGACTTGGGCTGGGCACTTAACCTCACTGGGACTCAGTTTCCTCATCTGCAAAACGAGAATAATAGTCCCTCATACCTCCTAGTAGTGGATATCAAATGTAAAGCATTAAAAAGTGCCTTGAACATAGTAAATGCTCAGTGAATATGACCGTTAATTTTTGTCCTTTTTTTTTTTTTTGAGATGGAGTCTTGCTTTGTTAGGCTGGAGGGCAGTGGCGTGATCTTGACTCTGCAACCTCCACCTCTGGGGTTCAAGCAATTCCGCCTCAGCCTCCCGAGTAGCTGGGACTACAGGCACACACCACCATGCCCAGCTAATTTTTTTTTTGTATTTTACTAGAGACAGGGTTTCACCGTGTTGCTCAGGCTGGTCTTGAACTCCTGAGCTTAGGCAATCCACCTGCCTCGGCCTCCCAAAGTGCTGGGATTACAGGTGTGAGCCACCGCGCCTGGCCAGTTTTTGCTTGTATCATCGCTCCGGTAAAGAGGAAATGAGATGTTGTTTGTGAGGTACCTACAGAGGGTCCAGCTCAAAAACAGTCAGAAATCATCCCTTTACTAAGGGAAGGTCATGCTTTTCTGAATAGGAGTCCGGCTGTGCTTTCCCTCCCAGGAACACAAGGCTTCACAAAGATGACTCTGTTTGTTTCTTAAGACTGCCATAACAAAGTACCACAGACTGTGTGGTTCCAACAACGGAAATGCATCCTTTCATGGTTCTGGAGTCTGAAAGTGTGAAATTAAGATATCCCTCAGGGTTGGCTCCTTTCGAGGGCGGTGAGGGAAGAATCTGTCCGGGCCTCTCTTGCTGGCTTATAGATGGCTGTCTTTTCCCTCATCTTCCTGCCTTCTCTGGGTATCTCTGTGTCCAAATCTCCTCTTCTTTTTTGAGGGGGTGGGCAGTGGGGAAGAGCAGGGTCTCACTGTGTCGCCCAGGCTGGGGTGCAGAGGTACGATAATGGCTCACTGCAACCTCAAACTCCAGGGCTCAGGTGATCCTCCTGTCTCAGCCTCCTGAGTAGCTGGGATCACAAGCACGTGCCACCACACCTGGCAATATTTTTAATCTCATTAACTAATTAATTTTTAATTTTCTTTTTTATTATTTGTAGAGACAGGTCTCACTGTGTTGCCCAGGCTGGTCTCAAATTCCTGGGCTCAAGCAATCCTCCCACCTCTTAAAGTGCTAGGATTACAGATGTAAGCCACTGTGCCCGGTCCAAATCTCCCCTTCTTATAAGGACACCACTGGTGCACCTTCTTTGAGTGTCAGTTTCACCTGAAGGTAAGCAATTTCAAATATAGTTTTAAAACTCCAAAGCGCCCAAGCATGTCAGAGTAGAATGCAAAACTGCATGCACTTTTATGATAAAACACGAGGTGTTAGAGAAATTAGACATATACTAGGCTTTTAGTGGCTGCCCCATACTCATTTCATAACCCTGATCCCTGGGGTCTAGCTCCTTCCTGTGTGCCAGTAGGGTTCTTCACTGGAAAAATCTGAAATGCTTTAGACTAGGTATTGGCAAAGACATTCCAGTTCAGAAGCCAGACAGCTTGAATCTGAACTCACTTCTGACACTGAGAATCTCCTGAGGTCTTTTCATTCATCGTCTCCCCTTTGTTCAGCCTCATTTTCTTTCTCTTTTTTTTTGAACGGAGTTTCACTCTTATTGCCAGGCTGGAGTGCAATGATGTGATCTCGGCTCACTGCAACCTCCACCTTCCAGATTCGTGATTCTCCTGCCTCACTCAGGCCACTGGGTAGTTGGGATTACAGGCATGCACCACCACACCTGGCTAATTTTGTATTTTTAGTAGAGATGGGGTTTCTCCATGTTGGCCAGGCTGGTCTCAAACTCCCGACTTCAGGTGATCTGCCCGCCTCAGCCTCCCAAAGTTCTGGGATTACAGGTGTGTATCCCAGCCTTGTTCAGCCACGTTTTCACTGTCCATACAACAGGCAGGCCAGGTGGGAGGCCTGCACCAATCAGAAAAGATGCAGCTGGACTTTGGGAGGCCGAGGCAGGTGGATCACCTGAGGTCAGGAGTTTGACACCCACCTGGCCAACACGGTGAAACCCTGTCTCTACTAAAAATGCAAAAATTAGCCAGGCATGGTGGTGCATGCCTGTAACCCCAGCTACTTGGGAGACTGAGGCCCAGATAGGCGGTCACATGCCCAGAGAGACGGTCACAAAGCATACGCGTCAGCCTAGGTCCATCAACTCCCTATCCATTGCTCCTTCTTTGCAACTCCATTGCCAGGGAATTGAGGATGGCATAGTTTTACTGGGGGATCTCAGAGGCAGGAGAATCGCTTGAACCTGGGAGGCAGAAGCTGCAGTGAGCTGAGACTGTGCCATTGCACTCCAGCCTGGGCAACAAGAGCAAAACTCCATCTCAAAAAAAAAAAAAAAAAGAAAAGATACAGCTGGGAGAAGAGGTGCACAGATGGGTAGGCGTGGAGGCAGAGGAAGTGGAATCAACCACTGGAGGAAGCAGGCTCCGGCAGTTCTGTGGGGAAACATCTCGGGGCTTCCCCCATCTTCCAGTTCCTCTGACGGTCAACATGATAGGAATCTGAAAGTGAGAGCTGGCTGGGCGTGGTGGTTCACGCCTCTAATCCCAGCACTTTGTGAGGCCAAGGCGGGAGAATGGCTCGAGCCAAGGAGCTCAAAACCAGCCTTGGAAATAGAGCGAGCCTTTGTCTCTACAGAAAATAAAAATAAATTTAAAAACTAGCCACACATAATGGTGCATGCTTGTAATGCTGACACTTTGGGAGGCTGAGGCAGGAGGATCACTTGAGCCCAGGAATTCAAGGCTGCAGTGAGCTGAGATCACACCACTGCACTCCAGTCTGGGTGACAGAGTGAGGCCCAGTCTCAAAAAAAAAAAAAAAAAAAAAAAAAAAAGAAGAAGGAAAAGAAAAAAAAAGTGAGTCCGCCTTTCCCTCAGGCTCCAGCCTCTCTCCTCTCCTTCACAGCCAAGCCTCTGGAAGGGACGTGTATCCTTCTCCACTTGCTGTATTCTGGCATCTGCCCCCCAGCACCCACCTAAACTTTATCTCTGTAAGGTCCTGAGCACCCCCCTCCTTACTGGTAATAAGTCCTCTTCAGTCCTCCTCTCCCTGGCCCTCTGGCAGATTCTCTGGCTTGAGTCACTGCCTGCCCTTGGCTTTCCTCCTTACTCCCCAGCTCCTCCTTCTCAGCCGTAGAGAAGCGTCTCCGTTCCCTGGCATCTCCTCCTTGTGCACATCCTAACCTGCTCTCCCAGATCAACCTGTCTCTTTGCAATGATGGTCCCCTGTGTCCACCCCAGGCCTAGAGCGCTGCTGGAGCTTCCAGCCTGGCCACCTGGCTTTCCCCTGGGTATCCCACAACCCTTTCACACTCAGCAAGGATTAAGGGGAGTCATGGCCTTCCCCTGGACCCCAACCTTCTTCCCTCTGTGTTCCCAGGCACCGAAACCAACTGGGGAGCTACCCATGGTGCCTCCCTCCCCTTCACCTTCCTCTCATTTTTATCTATAGATTAATTGATTAGCTTCAGTCCCTTTCTGTGAATTGCACCTCTTAGTATTCTTCATTTCCACGTTTCAGCTGTTCTTGACCACGTTTGGGCTCCCTCCAGCTGCTCTGAGTCCCACGGCTGCCACTTCGCAATGCTCGCTCTCTTTCCTGCAGTGCCCGCCTTGGTCAGGCCTGGGTGCATCCTAGATGCTGATTTCTAGACAGCTGAGTTCCCTTTGGCCAGGCGTGGTGGCTCACACCTGTAATCCTAGCACTTTGGGAAGCCGAGGAGGGCAGATTGCCTGAGTTCAGGAGTTCAAGGCCAGGCTGGGCAACATAGTGAAGCCCTGTCTCTACTAAAAATACAAAAAGTTAGCCAGGTGTGGTGGCAGGTGCCTATAATCCCAACTACATGGGAGGCTGAGGCAGGAGAATAGCTTGAACCCGGGAGGTGGAGGTTGCAGTGAGCTGAGATGGTGCCACTGCACTCCAGCCTAGGCTACAGAGTAAGACTCTGTCTCAAAAAAAGCAAAAAGGCAGCTGACACACGGTCCCTGAGCTCATGAGAGGTGCACAGCAGCACACAGAGCAAGTCAAGAGCAAGGCAAGCCCCCAACAGGTCTCATGAATAAAAACCAGGAGCCAACCCAGCACCCAGGACGAGACACAGCACAGAAGTCTAGCCCATCATCCAAGCTGTCCCACTGTGGTAGACTTAGGTCACCTGCCCATGAATGTCCTGTGTGGTCAGCCAGCCAGAAAACCCAACTCCGCTTCTCTGTAACGCATAAGAATCGGATTTAAGGAACTGGCTTGCAAGCTGGGCTGGGAGGAATTCGTTTGCCCAGGTCAGACTGATCCTGGATGACTGATACATAGGATTTTTAAACCCGAAGGCCAAGGACCCATATGAAGACCTCCTTGGGAATGCTGGTATAAGCGGCCCTCTGGGGTCTCCCTTCCAGATGCCTTACAAATATCCTGTCTGGGCCCATCAAGTCCAGCTCTGCTTGGCAGGCCTTAGCAGTGAACAACTGTGGTAGTTCTCAACAGGGGCACTTCTGAAGACACTTTTGGTTGTCACATCTTGGGTCAGGGACAGGTGTCACTGGCATCTAGTGGGCAGAGGGCAGGGCTGCTGCTAAACACCCTACAATGCACAGGACAGTCCCCAGCAAACGATGACCTGTCCCCATAGGTTAACAATGCCAAGGTTAAGAAACCCTATATGAACTTAGATGTCTTGGCCTCCTACCCCAGATCCACCTACAGCACCTCACCTACCTTCCGCTGGCTTCGGCCTTCTCCACTTTTAAAGGGTTGGGTCTTTATTTCTAACCGTAGGGTTGTTGTAAAGAAAAAAAATGAGGTAGCTTATGAAAGGTACCTGGAACCATTCTTATCATACAGTAAGGCACTCAAGAAAGTATTCTTTTTGCTATGAACTGCAGCACACTGCCAATCCATTCAGATACAGATGAGCACATCCCTCTTGTCATCATATTCGGCAGAATCAGGAAGTCCCCTTGTCACTGTGGAGGCTTCACTTCACTCCAGATGGAGCTGGGCCTCAATCTAGACCCACAGGGGCAAGGCGCGCAAGCCTCCACCTGGATGGGTTTAGCAGCTCCCCTGCTGGCTCCCGGCTTGCTTCCTTGTCAACCTCTGCAAACGCTCACCCAGAATCTACCCCAGACGCCATGGCTGGGCTCTTTCCCTCCAGCAGCTGAGTCCCAAGCTGCTTCAACTCAGCTGTTCTTGGCCGCATTTGGGCTCTCTGACCATCCTCTGGCTGGTGCACTGGCCTCAGCTCACCCCATTATTGATGCTGGCCGCCTGAGTGACCTCAGCTGGCTTCCCATCCAGCGAGGGCACTAACACACACTAGAGAGTGGTACATTTGTCTTTTTCTTTTTCTTTCTCTTTTTTATTTTTGAGACAGAGTCTGGCTCTGTCACCTAGGCTGGAGTGCAGTGGCATAATCTCGGCTCACTGCAACCTCCTCCTCCCAGGTTCAAGCAATTATTCTGCCTCAGCTTCCCGAGTAGCTGGGACTACAGGCACGCGCCACCATACACAGCTAATTTTTTGTATTTTTAGTAGAGATGAGGTTTCACCACGTTGGCCAGGCTGGTCTCAAACTCCTGACCTCGTGATCTGCCCACCTCAGCCTCCCAAAGTGCTGGGATTACAGGCATGAGCCACCGCGCCCGGCCACATTTCTGTTTTTCTAGCTTTCAGCTATACCTGACTTGTACTTGGAATTTTTCCAAACAACAACAACAAAATAGCAGTAGTGGAAACTTTGCAAGAAGAAAAAGAGAGGCAAAAAGCACTTTTTAAACTTTCTGAGGCTAGGTGCGGTGGCTCACGCCTGTCATACCAGTGCTTTGGGAGGCTGAGGCGGACAAATCACAAGGTCAGGAGTTCGAGACCAGCCTGGCCAATATGGGGAAACCCCATCTCTTCTAAAAATACAAAAAAAAAAAAAATTAGCTGGGTGTTGTGGCACGTGCCTGTAGTCTCACCCACTCCAGGGGCTGAGGCAGAAGAATCCCTTAACCCAGGAGGCTGAGGTTGGAATGAGCCAAGATCAAACCACTGCACTCCAGCTAAAACGAAAACCTTTTTTCAAAAAAAAAAAAAAAAAAATTTGAATTCAGCTATACCTATCTTGCTTTTTACACGTACTGTATATAAAAAAGTGTTGTGGCTAAGTGTACTGGTTTCCAAAACACATTCATTCCCCATTCCTGCTCCCTGACAAACACGCTTTCATTATTTAGGTTGTAGAGTTGGGAGGGGAGGCAGAGGGAGAGAGAAGGAGAATATTCAAAAATCCTAGACTTTGCATAAAAGGAGAACCAACACTTTCAGGGGTCAAGTAATAAAAAAGAATAGATAGCTTTTTATTTTCAGAAAAAGTCAGTCTCCCAAAGGCACGGATTGAAATGCATTAACACTTAGGGCGCCATCGGCTTGACCAGGCATCCCCAGTGACTCCCTCCTAGGACTCCCAGTCAGAGGGGTCAGCCTGCATTCTCCTGGTGGCAGTGCAGCAGGCTCTGAAGTGCCGGGCAGTGAAGTTTAAGGAGCAGAGTGAGGCGTATTCCTGCTCTGGACCTGCTCTTCCGTTCTACAGACAGGAAGATGAGTGACAGGGCTTGCCAACTCAGCCAGTCATGAAAGATTGATCTGTTTCTTCCAAACTGATGGATCCTCTCTTTAGGAAATTGGGCACTTGAAGAAGCTTCTCCCATCCTAGTTGATTCTTTTGTGCCCATTTTCTCACTAGCAAGCCATTAGCATGGTGTTCAAGGGACAGTCATCTACTACATGATGAACTGATGCTCTGTTTGATCAAACTGGGGCTTATGAACAGCTGTGAAGGGCCAGACATGATGGCGCATGCCTGTAATTCCAGCACTTTGGGAGGCTGAGGTGGGTGGATCACCTGAGGTCAGGAGTTCAAGACCAACCTGGCCAGCGTGATGAAACCCTGTCTGTACTAAAACTAAAAAAATTAACCAAGTGTGGTGGCAGGCACCTGTAATCCCAGCTACTTGGGAGGCTGAGGCAGGAGAATCACTTGAACCTCGGAGGTGAAGGTTGCAGTGAGCCAAGATTGCACCACTGCACTCCAGCCTGGGAGACAGAGCAAAACTCTGTCATAAATGAGTAAGTAAGTAAGTAAAAAGAATAGCCATGAGATGGAAGAGACTGCAAGTTTCCCTGGGAGCTCGTGGCACGCAGAAGACCACAGGACCTTGGCCTCAACAGCATTAGGCTGCTGGAACTGGGGCTGGCTACTTCTACTCTGGAATAGTAGCACTGAAGGGCCCTTTGTTCATTTACAACTTCATTCATTCAGAGAGTGTTTATTGAGCTTCTACTGGGTGCTCCCAGGCACTATTCTAGGCGCTGGAGTTACAGCAGAGAACAAAACAGAAAAAGTCTTGCCTTCATGGAGCCAATATATTAGTGGAGGGAGACAGATAATACATGAAGTAAGTCAGAGATATAATCTGTGAGGGTGGCTGAAGGGAAAAATTAAGTGGTGGAGGGGGCGGGGTGTGTGGGGAAGAGGTGTGGCCACTTCAGAGCGTTCTTGGAAAGCCTCACTCGGTGCTGATGTTTCAGTGAAGACCTGAGAGCTGAGGGGAGCTGCACTGACACCTGGGGAGGGTGCTCGGGGCAAAGTGAACGATCGGTGCAAAGGCGCTGAGACGGGGATGAGGCCGGCGTGTTTGGAAGACCAGGGATGACATCAGATGAGAGAAGCAGGGTAGAGGCAGATCATACAGGACCTCACAGGCTGCTGCAAGCCCTTTGGGTTTTTCTCCAACGGAAATGGAAAGTCACTGGAGAGTTTTACATGGAAGAGTGACACCAAATATTCTATGAATCACTGTCAGCTCATTCCTCAATTATATTGTCACCACCATTTTAAAGGCAGGGAAACTGAGGTTCAGAAGGGTGAGGAGAGTTTCCCATAGGCACACAGCATGAGCTGCCAGACTCCTCTCCCTTCTTTTTTTTTCTTTTTTCTTTAGGACAGAGTCTCGCTCTGTTGTCCAGGCTGGAGTGCAGTGGCACCGTCGGCTCACTGCAACCTCCGCCTACTGGGTTCAAGCAATTCTCCTGCCTCAGCCTCCCGAGTAGCTGGGATTACAGGCGCCTACCACCATGCCTGGCTAATGTTTGTATAGACGGGGTTTCACCATGTTGGCCAGGATGGTCTCAATCTCTTGACCTCATGATCTGCCCGCTTTGGCCCCACAAAGTGCTGGGATTACAGGCGTGAGCCACCGCCCAGCCAACTCTTCTCCCTTCTAATCCAGGGCTCTTGGCGCTCCTGCGTGTGGTTTCCAAATGCGCTCAGCTCTTCTCCTGCCTGCGAAGGAGAGGCCAGAGCCTTGCAGCTGGGAAAGGGGCAGGCAGGACAGCTCTTCCCGAATCTGGATTGCTGGGCACCTGCTGTCCAGCATCATTTGAGGACATGTATGGAAAGTGCTTTGGAAATTTATCAAGTATGGCACACATGGTGAGTGTTATGAGAGACTATCCAGATGTTCTCAATGATTCCTGCTGAGCCCAGGTCCCAAGTGCCCAACAGGCCTCCATTTGAGCATTGGGTTGGCCACTGCTGGTAGCTGTTACTCATCTGGGAAGTTCCAGTGTTGACCCCCGTTTCCCCCAGCCGTCACGTGTGGATCCTCACATTTCACCTACAGCTCCAGCCTTGGCCTGGTTCACTGACCCATCAGCCTGAGGCTAGGAGCACTGACACAGCTGGGGAGCAAGTCACTCTTTCCACTGGCACCCAACACTGTGCCTGGAGCACAGAAGTTGTCACACACCTGTCATTCCTTTGGGCACTGGGCCTTGCCCTCCTGTGTGGCCTTCAGCTGGGTCAGCCTGGTTCCTGTGAGGGTGGGGGCTGGCCCCAGAGCTGCCCTGGCTAAGGCCAGGGGTCATGCTGGAAGTGAACAGACCAGCCTCAACAAATCCAGGAAACAGGCCCGGGTAAGGAGGGTGAAGGGCATGGGTGTAGTGTAGGGTGTGGAAGCCCAATTCTGGGCTGCCCAGAATTTCCCAGCAGGCTTTGGGGAGGGCAGTGGCAGCTGGCCCAGTGGAAGGGAACCTCCATCCACCCTAGAAAGATTGTGCCACTTTCCTTGTGGGTCAGCACCTCACAATGTCATCATCAGAAGGGTTTTCTTCCCCATGTGGATTCCGTAGCAGGTAGATGGATTTGTGCTTGCAGACACAGAGTGGCCACAGTTTTAAAGGTCATCGGTACCCCATAGCCCATCTCAGAGAAAAAGACAAGGAGAGGCAAAATTAGAAGGAAAGAAAGAAAGACTGTAGAAGTTAAACAAAACCACCCACAAATAGCTTGAGGCGGAAAAAAGATTGTACCATATCATGGCAATCGTGGACAGCTTGGCAGCTGAGGGAAAGATGACTCATTCCTAGGCTCCGCTTGCATAATCCTCCCAGCCCAGGCAGGAGAATGAAACTAGGAAACTAACGCAATGACATTTAGTAGCAAAAAGGAAGCCCACACAACATTTGTGCAAGGCCATCCAAAAATAGCAGGCTCCTCCATGCTTGGGTTTTGAAACTATGCATTTCACTTGAAATGCCTGAGCCATGGCACATTTTTCTTGGACCACCCACAACCTAATTCAGTTCATTTCAACTTCGCAGACATTTACTGCAGGCCTACTGTGCTCCAGGCTCTGTGCTAAGGATTTGGGAGTGGTAAATACAAGGATCGGGGAGCCACTAAGAGGAAAGTGTAAAGGGAAGAATGAATGGGGTCGTACCCGGCACCATCCCTTACCAGGTCTGAACCTCAGTTTTTCTGTCTATAAAGTGGGAACAATACCCACCGCATGAAATTGTGTGAGAGTTAAATGAGAAGAACAAAGCCATAGGGGCTCATGAAAGGAGTCCTCAAATCTGGTCAGGGTGATCAGGAGGTCCAGCAGGGAAGAAGAGGTCTTTGAAATGAGCCTTGACTCGTTTGAACTGAACTGAACTGCCCGATTGAATAGTGACAAACATTTCTTCTGTGCCTGCTGGGTGTCAGGCCTGGTGCTAGGTCCTGAGAAGGTAAGGACAACGGAGACTAACCCATCATCAAGCAATAATGATCCTCACAGTAAAAACAGTAAAAATTATAAGGGAAGCAGCTAGGCGTAACGGCTGTGGGTGCTGGTTCTGAAAACAGGTTCTCTGTATACAAATCCTAGTTTTTTTACTCCCAACTATGTGGCTTGAGCGAGTTCTTTTTCTTTTTTCTTTTTCTTTTTTTGAGACAGAGTCTCACTTTGTCACCCAGGCCAGGCTGGAGTGCAGTAGCACAATCTCGGCTCAAGGCAACCTCCACCTCCCAGGTTCAAGCGATTCTCTTGCCTCAGTCTCCCAAGTAGCTGGGGCTACAAGTATGCGCCACCACGCCCAGCTAATTTTTGAAGTTTTAGTAGAGATGGGGTTTCACCATATTAGCCAGGTTGGTCTCAAACTTCTGATCTTGTGATCCACCCACCTCAGCCTCTCAAAGTGCGGGGATTACAGGCATGAGCCGCCGAGCCGGCCAAGCGTTCTTTAGCCATTCGTTCTATGCTCCTGTTTCCTTTTCTATAAAATTCGTATACAAATAGCAATTCCTTATAGGGTTGTTGTAAGACTTAATTGAAACAGTGCTTGCAAAGCACTTAACATAGCACCTGGTGAAGTGGTCCTGAGGGCAAGCTGCCACTGTCTCCATCACCATTGTCACCATCACACGTCACAGAAGAGAGGGAAGTACGGAGTCCTCCATGCAGAGGAGAACACGGAGAGTCAGGGAATGCCAGGGGAAGGAAGGGTTATGCTTGAAGTGTTTTGAAGGACAAGGAGAAGTTTGCCAGCAGGATGCTGGAAGAAAGGTATTCCGGGCAGGGGAACACTACGAGCAAAAAAGCATGAATGTGCAGAAGATAAATGTTCAGGAAACAGGAAATGGCTCAGGCCGACAGCCAGGCTGCAAGGATGACCTGAGCAGGCAAAGAGAGGGCACGCGGGAAGGGGGTGAAAGTCCTTCCTTTCTCGGCCTTTTGCACACGCCCTCCTGGCACATGCCAGGCAGTCAGGAAGCCCTGGGCCTGGACGTGAGCGCTGGCTCTCTCACAGAGCCCTTTCTGACTCTTGGGGTTTCCTTCCAGGAGACGTTAAGACACAGCATTACTGAAAACGCAGCCACGGTCACGATCACAGTTATTGAGAAAACTATCCCTTCTGTTTCTCAGAGCTCTTTGTAGACAGATGCTGAAGATAAATTCATCTTAGAAGTCAGCCAGGATAAAACATTGATAAAAATAATTTATAACTTTCATTCAGAGTTTACAACATGCTAGCCTCTAAGTGCTTTATGTGTATTAGCTCATTTAATTTTCACAACGCCCCTATGAAGCAGGCACTATGATTGCCCCTGTTTTACAGAGAGAGGAACTGAACGATAAAGAGGTTAACTAATGGGCCACAGCAGCATAGCTGGTAACTGGCAGAGCCAGGACTCACATTCTGGGAATCAGGCTTTAGAGCATGTTTTCTTCCTTCCTTCCTTTTTTTTTTGAGGCAGGGTCTCACTTTGCCGCCCAGGCTGGAGTGCCGTGGCACAATCTCAGCAATCTCAGCTCACTGCAACCTCCGCCTCCCAGGTTCAAGCAAACCTCCCACCTCAGCCTCCCCAGTAGCTGGGACTACAGGCGCCTGCCACCATGCCTGGCTAAGTTTTGTATATTTTGGTAGAGATGGTGTTTTACCATGTTGGCCAGGCTGGTCTTAAACTCCTGACCTCAGGTGATCTGCCCATCTCAGCCTCCCACGGTGCTGGGATTAAGGTGTGATCCACCACACCCAGCCAGCATGTGCTCTTTCTTAACTCCTCTGCAATAAACAGAACTCTTGTCCCTTCTGTGTTTCCCTTTTTGCTTTGGCCACCTGGAGCCTCTGCTACTTTTGCAATAAAATATAATATCTTTCTTTAGCCCAGATTCTCTTTCATAACGTTTTTTCCTTTAAAGCCCGTCAGTCTCCAGATCCTGGCAGACAATCAGGTTTCTTCCCACTACATTCTTTGCAATTTTGTACCCCAGCTGCTCTGGGCGCTTCACTTTTTCCAGACTTTCTTTGCATTGTCATCCTCCTGTGTCTTTGCTCATACCAGTCCTCCTATTTGAGATGACTTGCCTTTTTTTTTTTTTTTAACCTAGTGACATGGAAAACTTATCATTTAGTACAAATAAAGGCCGGGCGCAGTGGCTTACACCTGTAATCCTAGCACTTTGGGAGGCCGAGGCAGGCAGATTGCTTGAGGCCAGGAGTTCAAGACCAGCCTGGCCAACATGGCAAGACCCCCTCACTACTAAAAATACAAAAATTAGCCGGGCATGGTGGCGGGCGCCTTTAATCACAGGTACTTGAGAGGCTGAGGCAGGAGAATTGCTTGAACCCGGGAGGGAGAGGTTACAGTGAGCAGAGATCATGCCATTGCTCTTCAGCCTGGGCCACAGAGTAAGACTCTGTCTCAAAAACAAAACAAAACAATAAACTCTCATTGTTGGCAAATAATATGTGAAGTTACCATATGACAAACCCCTAAAGAGTTACGCACCAAACTAACATTGTTTAGATCTGAATGGTGGAATAACAAATTATTTTATTATTTTTTCTTGGTGATTTCTATTTCTTGAATGTTCACAGAAAAAGATATCATTAAATTATTACTTTTAAGAAAAAGGTAAGTTAATTTTTTTCATTAAACAATTTTTTAAATTACTTATTACCATTTTGACCCTTTTGAAATGTGCAGGGTTACGGCATGAAATACATGCACATTGTTGCACAACCACTGGGATGACATTCCCGCCTCATTTCCAGCTTAGCCGCATTCACGATCTTTCCCGGACTACAGCAGTTTTCACCTTCTGTTTAAAACTTTCTCTGTCTCCTCCCACACCCCCAGCAGAAATGATGGCTCACCTGTCTCCACTGTCCTGTTATGAGGAGTGTGTCACTATTTGCCACTCACATCATTCTATGATATGAATGACCACTATCGGCCACCGTGGCTCAGTCAGCAGTCCCTAGAGCCTTCATTTCCTGTATTTCATACCTACTAGTTGTTTCCTAGCATAGCTGGGGTAAGTCACTTAATCTGTCTGTGCCTCAGTTTCTTCAACTTTAAAAATAGACATCAGAGGCCGGGCGCGGTGGCTCAAGCCTGTAATCCCAGCACTTTGGGAGGCCGAGGCGGGTGGATCACGAGGTCAAGAGATCGAGACCATCCTGGTCAACATGGTGAAACCCCGTCTCTACTAAAAATACAAAAAATTAGCTGGGCATGGTGGCGCGTGCCTGTAATCCCAGCTACTCAGGAGGCTGAGGCAGGAGAATTACCTGAACCCAGGAGGCGGAGGTTGCGGTGAGCCGAGATCGCGCCATTGCACTCCAGCCTGGGTAACAAGAGTGAAACTCCGTCTCAAAAAAAATAAATAAATAAAATAAATAAAAAACATAAAAAATAAAAATAAACATCAGAATGGCTACTACTAAAACATCAAAAAATAACAGATGCTGGCAAGATTGCAGAGAAAAGTGAACTCTTACACACTGACAGTGGGAATGTAAATTCGTTCGACTGCTTTCAGTGGAAAGAACTATATTTCTCAAAGAACTAGAAACAGCTACCATCCGACCCAGTCATCCCATTCCTGGGTATATTCCCAAAGGAATAGAAATCATTCTGATATAAAGACACATGCATACATGTGTTTATCTCAGCACTATTCACAATAGCAAAGACAAGGAATCAACCTAGATGCCCATCAGTGGTGGAGTGAATAAAGAAACTGTGGTGCATATACACCATGGAATACTACGCAGCCATAAAAAAGAAGTCGTGCCCTTTGCTGAGGTGATTATGCTAAGTGAATTCATGCAGGAACAATAAACCAAATACCACATGTTCTCACTTATAAGTGGGAACTGAACATTGTGTATACAGGGACACAAAGGAGACGGCAATAGACACCCGGTCTACTTCAGAGTAAAGGGTGGGAGGAGGATGAAGACTGAAAAACTACCTATCAGGTACTATGCTAATTACCTGGGTGATAAAATTACTCCAAACCCCTACGACATGCAATTTACCTATGTAACAAACTTGCACATATATTCCTTGAACCTAAAAGTTGGAAAGGAAAAAAAATAGACATTATTAGTTTTATTTCACAGACAAGGACATCAAGGCTTACAAAGGTTAAGTTTACCCAAGATCCCAAAGAGGGTAAATAGTGAAACACTTTTTTTTTTTTTTTTTTTTTGAGACGGAGTTTCACTCATGTTACCCAGGCTGGAGTGCAATGGCGCGATCTCGGCTCACCGCAACCTCCGCCTCCCGGGTTCAGGCAATTCTCCTGCCTCAGCCTCCTGAGTAGCTGGGATTACAGGCACGCGCCACCATGCCCAGCTAATTTTTTGTATTTTTAGTAGAGACAGGGTTTCACCATGTTGACCAGGATGGTCTCGATCTCTTGACCTCGTGATCCACCCGCCTCGGCCTCCCAAAGTGCTGGGATTACAGGCTTGAGCCACCGCGCCCGGCCAACACTTTTAAAGCAAGCCATCTGGCCCTAGAATGCACATGCTTAAACTGTGCCCACAAGTAATAACAACACTGCCCTTTATTGATCACTTATTATGTGGCAGGCTGTCAGCTAGGTATGTGGTGTGATAACCTATTTCATCCTCATAAGTAGCTCCATAAAAGTGGTTATTCTTAGTTATTTTATTTATTTATTTTGAGAGGGAGTCTCACTCTGTTGCCCAGGCTGGAGTGCAGTGGTGCGATTTCAGCTCACTGCAACCCCTGCCTTCCGGGTTCAAGCCATTCTCCTGCCTCAGCCTCCTGAGTAGCTGGGATTATAGGTGCCCGCCACCACGCCTGGCTAACGTCTTTTGTATTTTTAGTAGAGACAAGGGTTCCCCACCTTGGGCAGGCTGGTCTTGAATGCCTAACCTTGTGATCCACCTGCCTCCGCCTCCCAAAGTGTTGGGATTACAGGCGTGAGCCACTGCACCTGGCCCCATAGCCCATTTTACAGATGCAGAAACTGAGGCCCAAGAGAGGGGAAGGCATTTGTCTAAATTCCTCAGCAGAATTTGGTGACTATAATGAATGCCTTCTTATTCACTACACTACACAAAAACGTTTGATTTCTCAAGTCTATCACTGAGGACTTAAATGATGACTGCAGGTTGTTCTTATGACAGAAAAGGACAAGGCTTGAGAGTTCAAAGGCTTGAGAGTTCAGCAGGGACTGGGAAGTATGGAGAATCCTTCCCAGAAGAGGAGAGGCTGCACTGAGCCCTGCGGACTGGTGGTGGAGGGCCCATTTTCCCTTGGGCTGGTAGTGAAGGTGGGGCTCCTCAGAAGCTGTCGGTTCTCAGTTAAGATTAATGAGGCTGAAATGGGGTCTGGGCCAGGGCTTTTGCCCAGGAGAGACCGCTGAAAGTCAAAGCCCAGCTAGAGATGGCCAGTGCTAACGATGAGCTCAGGCCGGGGGCGGGGGCCCACGCCTGTAATCCCAACACTTTGGGAGGCCAAGATGAGTGGATCACGAGATCAGGCGTTTGAGACCAGCCTGACCAACGTGATGAAACCCTGTATCTACTAAAAATACAAAAATTAGCCAGGCATGGTGGCATACGCCTGTAATCCCAGCTACTCAGGAGGCTGAGGCAGGAGAATCGCTTGAACCCAGGAGGTGGAGGTTGCAATGAGCTGAGATCGTGCCACTGCACTCCAGCCTGGGAAACAGAGCAAGACTTCATCTTAAAAAAAAAAAAAAAAAGAGCTCAATTCGGGAGATGCCCAATTAGAGCAGGGAGCAGACGAGAGTCCAGGTCCACAGGTGCACTCAGCAGGTTGGAGATAGAGGGGAGGAGACAGGCAGAGCACGGGAAGCGGGAGGGAAAGGGCACTTTGGAAGCAGCTGTTTATTTGCAGTTGAGGCCTTCCTGGGAAATCAAGGTCACCTCTTCCTAAAGCCAGTTCTCTAGGCTCTGCTTATTACAGCTTTGTTAATTGTGTTCAGGTTGTGTGCTTGAAAGCAACACTGCTGCCCTTTGGAGGAAATGCTAGTTAACTCAGGCCTTCTGCAAACAAAGCCCGGCCTTCCCACCTGCTGTCCCTTCTTTGTTTTCTGGTGATCACCTGCTGGGTTCCCCCATTGTGTCCACTCTACAATGAGCACTGTGTGTGTGTGTGTGTGTGTGTGTGTGTGTGTGTGTGTGTGTGTGTCCCCCGTCCAAAGGAAAGAGGGCTGAGTGCAAACTGATTGCAAATAACAGCAATTACTTCTATCATTTTGTAAACTGTATCCTGATCCAGGACTGCTCTTAACTAATTCTCACAATGATCTCACGAAGTAGATATTTTTATTAACTCTTTTTACAGGTACAGAATCATGGGTCACACAGCTCAGAACTGGCTGAGCTGGAACCTGAGCCCAGGCCTGCCTATTCCAAGACAGTTACTCAAAAAGTCCTCTCTGGGGGTTCCGCTGGGATGGGGTGGGAGCTTCATCTTTTCTGGTTTCATCCTGAAACACTACCACTTGTGACTTACTCCATCGTCCGCTTTGAACTATTAACTCTCACCTCTACCCAGGCCTGGAGATGTAGAAAAGCTAAAAAAAAAAATAGACAAAACATGGTAACAGGGTGTCAAGGGGGACTCCGAGGAGTGGTACTTGGTCCAGATTGAGGGGAGGCTTTTAGGAATGATTTCTTGGAGAATGAAACATCTAAGCTGAAACTTGAAGGGTGAGTAGGAGCAGACAGGTAGGGACAGTGGAAAGGCATTTATTTAGGCAGAGATCAGAGTCTATGCGAAGGTCTGGGGGCGTGGAATACCAGGGCTTCTTCAGCGACTCACTGGTGATTTGGTATGGGCGGACCCCTGGAAAGAGCAGAAATGCAGTTGCTGAAGGTAGCAAGGACTTACCTAGCCTCCTGAGGAACTTGGACTTCATCATGAGGAGATGACAGGGAGACACTGAAGGATTTCAAACAGGAGAGCGATGAGGGCAGACTCCTGCTTGAGCTGAGCATGGCCCTTTCTACTTTCAGAAAGGCAGCTCTGACACTGTGGGCAAATGGCAGCACCTGGAGCCCTGATGTTTAATTCCAAATAGGACCTTAAGCAAGTCACTTCCTCTCTTGGAACTCAGTTTCCTCATTTGAAAGGACTGAAGAGGTTGACCAGATGGCCGCTTGGATCATTTCCAGCTCTCATATTCTAAGAAAAAAAAAAAAAGATATGACCTCTCCTGGGGAAACAATGAGGATTCCAGATCTCTTTCTGGGTTTTTGATTCCTCTAGAGTTTACTAGAGAATTGAAGAAGGCAGTTGGATATGAGTTTAGAGTTCAAGACAGTGGTCTGGGGGAGATGTTCAGGAGCCTTCAGTGTACAAAACATCTGAAACCCCAGGTCATCTCATCCAGCCTAAGGCTTCAAACGTCATCTATACCAAGAGATCTCAAATTTCTTCCTCCAATCACACCTCTCTTCCAGGCTCCAAACTCGCACATCCCACTTGGATGTCCAGTCGGTACCGCCAACAAAACGTGTCCAAAATAAAACTGCTGATCTTCCCACTACCGCCCTCGCCTGCATCACCCTCACGTTCCCCGGGCTTGGATTTAACAGCACTGGCCATGGGGGCATGGGGGCAGTCTTCTGGGAAGACAGGATGGGGGTAAATACGGAGGGACACTTCTGTCCCCTCAGCGCGGCAGAAACCATGGACTGTCCGAAGAAAGGCCAGTTCATGGCAACTCTATCCTTCTAGTTGTTCAGGTAAAAAATGTACACATCATTCTCAGTTCCTCTGTAGCTCTTATACGCCCTATTCAATCCAACCTGAACTATACCAGAATCCACCTCCATCACTACCACCAGGGTGCAGCCAACATTATTGTTTACCTGGGTGAGTGAAATCACCTTCGTATTCCCCTCATGGTCTACCCTTAATGCTGCTTTTTAGAATATCAGCTAGGTCATGTTAGGACACTCCAATGACTTTCTGTCTCATCCGAATAACATTCAAAACCCTTACCCTCACCTACAAGGCCCTACGAAATATGCGCCCTTCGCTTCCTCTCTGACCTCATCTCCTACCACTGTCCGCTTCGCCCTGCGCCCTCCATTCCTCGAACTCCTGCCTTGGGGCCTCTGTTCCCTCTGCCTGGAATGCTCTCACCCAGAGCACCACAGCTCCCTCATTTGCTTTGGGGCTCTGCCCAATGTCAGCTTGTAAGAGAGGCCTTCCCTGCACATCTCTGCCAACGTTGTCCTTTCAATCTGCTACATTCTTCATTGTAACATTTGTCACCATCTAATGAAGACACGTATGTACTGTCTGCCTCCCCACACACAACGGAAGTTTCATCACCACCAGGACCTTGTCTGTGATACCAAGAATGCTGGCTGGTAAAGTCTCAGTAAGTGCTTTTCATACGAATGTGAATAAAACGGCCAGGCATGGTGGCTCACGCCTGTCATCCCAGCACTTTGGGAGGCTGAGGCGGGTGGATCCTCTGAGGTCAGGAGTTCGAGATCAGCCTGGCCAAGATGGTGAAACCCTGTCTCTACTAAAAAAAAAAATACGAAACTTAGCCAGGGGAGGTGGCACCTGCCTGTCATCCCAGCTACTCAGGAGGCCGAGGCAGCAGAATTGCTAGAATTGCTTGCTTGCACTCTCCAGGGGGCAGAGGTTGCAGTGATTGGAGATTGCGCCACTGCACTCCAGCCTGGGCAACAAGAGTGAAACTTCTTCTCAAAAAAGAAAGGGGGAAGGAAGGAAGGAGGGAAGGAAAAGGGAAAGAGAGAAAGAGAAGGAAACAACGTGGCAAGGTCACATGTCTCGAAAGCAGAGGGCAGAGATTTGAATTTGGGCACAGCCTGCTTAAGGGCTTCAAGCCTCACCACTGTGCAGTTCTTCCTGTTGGTGAGGGGGCAGGCCGGGGAAATCTGAGGTCCCTCAGCAATTGAGTCTTTCGCTTAGGGGAAAAGCCAGGGGGCTGGGGGCAGGTAGGTAAAGACGAGAACACGAACTCCTCAGTGTGGCTTTTCCCAGCCCTTCCTCTACTCGCTGTGGGGTGTGCTTGGTTTTTATAGCACTGGACATGGGGTCATGGAGGTGCCGGGCAGTCTTCTGGGAAGACAGGATGGGGGTAAATACGGAGGGACACTGCTTATCCCATCGGCGCAGCAGAAACCACGGACCCTCCGAAGAAGAAAGTCCAGGCTGGGTGCAGGGTTCACACCTGTAATCCCAGCACTTTGGGAGGCTGTGGCGGGCGGATCACTAGGTCAAAAGATCGAGACCAGCCTGGTCAACATGGTGAGACACTCCCCTCCCCCACCGCCGTCTCTACTAACAATACAAAAAAGTAGCCAGGCGTGGTGGCTTGGGCTTGTCATCCCAGCTACTCGGGAGGCTGAGGCAGGAGAATCGCTTGAACCGGGAGGCGGAGGTTGCAGTGGGCGGAGATCGCAACACTGCACTCCAGCCTGGGAGACGAGGGAGGGAGGGAAGGAAGGAAGGAAGGAAAGAAGGGAGGAAGGAAGGAGAGAGAAAAGAAAAGAGAAAAAGAAAAAAAAAGAAGGCAGGCCAGGTGGGGAGGAGGCGCCACACCTTCGCCGAGTTACCCCGCCCCGGAAAAAATCCACGCGGGGACCTTGGGCGGCAGAACCCTAATGGAGGGACCGTGGCAGGAGGGAGGACCGCAGAAATTCCGGAGAAGGAACAGAACAGAGCGAGAGCGCACGCTGGGCCCTGCCCGGAGGTTCTTCGCGAGGGAGCGCTGGTTGCAGGGACGCGGCTGCAGGCGCCGGAGCTCCCGTGTCCCCGCTCTGGTCCTCGCCACTTCCTCTGCCCGGGCTGCAGGGAGACTCGGCCTCTGTCGGCGACACGGGCCCGGGCGCCCTCCCCTGCACGCGCGCCGCCCTCCCACCCGGGGCACCTGCGCCCACCTGCGCCGCCGCTCGCTCGCCCACGGGCCTGTGCACACCTCGCGGCTTGCGACCCTGGCCTGGCTGGTCCTGGAACGCATCTCCGCGGAGCCCCCGCAGGCTCCAAGACTCCAGGGTCTCGGCGCAGCGTCAGGACTGGCAGCACAGGTGGCCTTGCTGCACGTGAAAAAAGCCATCGCCAGGCTGGGGACCCCGAGCCCTCTGATCTCTTGGCGAAAGGGGGTTCTCTGTTCCCGAGAATCTAAAGGGCACGGGGCCTGGTTCCCTGCCCTCTGCGTCGTCCTCCGTGCATTTGGAGCTGGGGAAAGGCTGCCATCTGGAAGTTGGGCCCCCCGGCTTCCTGTCTCACTGCCCCGTGTGAGACTTTAGACCAGCGACTCGCCGTCTCAGGTCCCCTTAACTTGAAAACCAGCCGTGTAGATAAGATGATCTCTACCGCTCCTCCAGGACAGGGATTGGGCCCTATTGTTTCTCATGGCCCCCGATTTGAAAAGTGGGAGAGTACATTCGGTTTAAGAATGATTGTCCCTATTGTAATGTATTCCTGTTGGGGTGTGTGTGTGTATTATTTGAACCAGATGTTTTCATCCCATGTGTAAAGTTCTAAATGGCTCCCATTGTCCTGCAGCTGGGGACACACAGCAGAGATTTCACACACATGCCAAATTCATCTTAAGGTTCAGTTAAACCCCAAGCTCAAGGGACCAAGCCACAACCTACTTGGCCAAAGTTTTCTGTTTCCCGAAAACTCCCCTGCACCTTTGAAGAGGGATGATGTCCCAGAGCTGTGGCTTTGTCCCAACCCCCTTCTGAGAACAGATGAGCCTCAAACTCAAAGCCTGGGGGAGTGGAGAGAATGCTGTGTGGAAGTCAGGGAGAACTTGAAGTGCGGCCCCAGTTTGAAAGACCCAGTCTGCCCAGTGGCAGGTAGGGTGAGGAGGGGACAGGTTTTTAGAGCTTCAGGTGGAAGCCATCTAGAAAACTATACCTTACAGCTGCAGGCATATCGGGCTTTGTAAGCACCTCTCCAGGGCCAGCATCGTCCAAAACAAGGGTATACTTTTTGCCCATTACTGTGGGCAAAATGGGGCTCACCTCAGCTGGGACCTCCTGAGAAGCATACAGAAGTCCTCCCTGACAAGTACGAAATGGGGGTTCAGAGAATTTATGTCACCTGCGAAATTCACACCCCTGGGGAGTGAGGCATCGGCCAGCGGGGATTCGAACCTTCTGTTGCCAAAGCTCAAGCTTTCCCCACAATACTAGGACCAGGGTCTAGTTAGGTTCTAACTCTCAGGGGGACTTTGGGCCCATCACCTGACCTCCCTCTGGAGGTGGCTCAGTTTTTCACCTGGCTGGGGGATGATGAAGGACCTAGGGAGAGAAATCGCAGGAATTGGGGAGGTGCTTACAGCATAGCAAGCATGAGCAGGGCACGGGGTCGGGGCTGTCATCCTGGGCATGGGTCGGGGGTCGGGGCTGTCATCCTGGGCATGGGGCAGGGGGTGGGGCTGTCATCCTGGGCATGGGGTGGGGGTGTCCTCCTGGGCATGGGGTGGTGGGGGGTATCATCCTGGGCACAGAGTGGTGGTCGGGTTTCATCCTGGACATGGGGTGGAGGTAGGGGTGTCATCCCGGCATGGGGTGGGGGTTGAGGGGGGGTGTCATCCTGGGCATGGAGTGGGGATGTGGGTGGGGGTGTCATCCTGCTGTTTATGGACACCGAGTAAGAATGGGGAGTCATGCCTGAAGGGAGACTCTGGGAGGCCAGGGTGCCCACCTGACTTCCCTCCTCCTCCCCCTCCCCCAGCCGCAGTCTCCCAGGCTGGGAGACTTCAAGTCTGATTGCAGCAACACCTGGTTTGCATTAAGAAGTTCCCGACTGCTGAAGGAAGCCTCCCAGAAACGTACTCCTCCCGATTACATAGGGTTTTACAACCTACCACATACCTCCGATCATTTTTTATTTTTATCTGCCCACATCTCTTTGAGGTGAGCAGAGAAGGCACTGCTGTTATCCCAATTTTACAGCTGCATGGAAGGGGACTTGCAGACCACAGCCCAGCCTCCTCCTTTTATGGATGCATTAATGTGGCCCAGAGAGGAGAGGCCACTCGTCCAAGGCCACACAGGTCATGCATGGCAGTCGGACAAGAAAGGAACTCTCTTGGCTGACAGGCCGATGTTCTTGCTAATACACTGACCCAGGACGTCCAGACTCCTGGGACTTCTCCTGGAAGTTGCTTAGGCTGGGCGCAGTGGCTCATGCTTTTAATCCCAGCACTTTGGCAGGCCAAGATGGGTGGATTGCTTGAGGCCAGGAGTTCAAGACCAGCCTGGCCAATATGGTGAAACCCCATCTCTACTAAAAATATAAAAATTGGCCGGGCACGGTGGCTCAAGCCTGTAATCCCAGCACTTTGGGAGGCCAAGGTGGGTGGATCACGAGGTCAAGAGATCGAGACCATCTTGGTCAACATGGTGAAACCCCGTCTCTACTAAAAATACAAAAAATTAGCTGGGCATGGTGGCGCGTGCCTGTAATCCCAGCTACTCAGGAGGCTGAGGCAGGAGAATTGCCTGAACCCAGGAGGCGGAGGTTGCAGTGAGCCGAGATCGCGCCATTGCACTCCAGCCTGGGTAACAAGAGCGAAACTCCGTCTCAAAAAAAAATAAAAATAAAAAAATAAAAATTACCCGGTGTGCCTGTAATCCCAGCTGCTCAGATGGCTGAGGCAGGAGAATTGCTTGAACCCGGGAGGTGGAGATTGCAGTGAGCTGAGACTGTGCCACTGCATTCCAGCCTGAGTGACAGAGCAAGACTGTCTCAAAAAAAAAAAGTCCCTTTGACTGGGCATGGTGGCTCACGCCTGTAATCCCAACACTTCAAGAGACCAAGGTGGAAGGATCACTTGAGTCCAGGAGTCAAGACCAGTCTGGGCGACATAGGGAGACCCCATCTCTAAAAGAAAAATAAACAAATTTAAGCTGGGCATGGTGGTGCATGCTTGTGGTCCCAGCTACTTGGCGGGCCTGAGGTGGGAGGATCACTTGAGCCCAGGAGGTTAAGGCTGCAATGAGCTGAGATCATGCCGTGACACTCCAGCCTGGGCAACAGAGCAAGACACTGTCTCAAACAAAACAAAACAAAAAACAAGTCCCCTTAACAGTATTTTCCCCAACGTCTGCCTTTTCTTCATGAAAGTCAGGTGAAGATTAGGGAAGAAAAAAGATTGCATCTTGCCTCTGGCCCTGCTTCTTGTGCTGGGTTAGGTGAGGGATGAGGCTGGTGCAGGCAAGTGAGGGTGTGGTGGCAGCCAGCTCGGGGTTCCCATGGTGTCCTGCAGTCACACGGTCAGTGGTGGCTAACCCCTAGCCTTCTCCTTTTCCATCTTATTTTCCAACCCTGGCCTGTGGCTGTTGATGATCACACTGCTCCTCTGTGGCCTGCAAGAATCCTCTTGAGCAAGGAGTCACTTAATCACAATCAGAGGGCAGAAAAAGTGGATTCGGACATGTTTTTAATAACCAGCGGCTACAAAGAGGACTGAAACAAATCGAGTTTTATTAAAAGAACCCTCCATTAGCCAGAAAATGTTATTACCTTGTATCCTCTACTCCCCGAGCTTTCTGCTTAATAGAGTATTGATTGACACATACATTTCCAAAGTCTGGTCTCAGAGGAGTGGAAGGGGAAAAACCCAAATAATTCAGAAATGCAGAGGCCTACCTGAAGTATTACTCCCTCTGATAGATTTTGGAGGGATGCTGGAAAGAAAAACAAATTAATTAAGCAAGTAACAAGCTGAGGTTTGGCCTGAAGCAAACGTTTTGTGGCTGAGCTATAAAAAGTTTAAGTGCCTTAGGGAAAGTCCAGAAGCATTCTAACCAGCTGCTCAAATGGGTGCTGCTGTAATTCCATGGTTTGCACCAGACCTGGGCAACAGCTGGCTCTTGGTTCCCAGCGAGGAGAGTGTGTCTCCACTGATTGATCCGATTGAGAAATTCCTCTTCCACTTTGTAATTTGAAATCTTTAATAACTTACCTCCTCCCTTCCTCCCCCAACCCCAAGCACAGAAAATTAGCCAGTTGTGTGAATGTACTTCATAAGTGATTCATCATATCAATACCATATCGGCAGGAGTGCTAATGACTGCCCTTTGAGGATAAGTAAGCAACCATCTAGAGCTCAGTTTTCCTCTCCAATATGATAGTGAGCATCCAATGGCTCCCTGTTACCTGTAGGATAAAGCCTAGACTTCCTTTTTTTTTTTTTTTGAGATGAATTTTTGTTCTTGTTGCCCAGGCTGGAGTGCAATGGCGCAATCTCAGCTCACCACAACCTCCACCTCCCGATTCAGGTTCAAGCAATTCTCCTGCCTCAGCCTCCCGAGTAGCCGGGATTACAGGCATGCACCACCACACCCTGCTGATTGTTTTTGTCTTTTTAGTAGACATGGGGTTTTACCCTTGACCTCAGGTGATCCACCCGACTCAGCCTCCCAAAGTGCTGAGATTACAGGCGTGAGCCACCAAGCCAAGCTAAACCTAGACTTCTTTTTTTTTTTTTTTTTTTG
>NW_022436995.1:7903749-7916479 GCF_009761245.1 Sapajus apella
CTTTTTTTTTTTTTTTTTTGAGACAGAATTTCGCTCTTGTTGCCCAGGCTGGAGTGCAATGGTGCGATCTCGGCTCACTGCAACCTCCGCCTCCTGGGTTCAGGCAATTCTCCTGCCTCAGCCTCCTGAGTAGCTGGGACTACAGGCACACGCCACCATGCCCAGCTAATTTTTTGTATTTTTTTTTTTTGGAGAGACGGGGTTTCACCATGTTGACCAGGATGGTCTCGATCTCTTGACCTCGTGATCCACCCGCCTCGGCCTCCCAAAGTGCTGGGATTACAGGCGTGAGCCACTGCACCCGGCCCTAAACCTAGACTTCTTTACATGACATCTTAAGGTCCTCCAAACTGAAACCCAAACTATCTTTCCAAGTTAATCTAACAATTCTGCGTCACATGCCATCTGCCCCAGCCAAGCTACTAAGTCTTTCTCACCTATTCATTCCGATTCTTCCCAGAACATGTGAGGGCCAGAGAAAAAAAAGATAATCTAAGTGAAATCTTGCCTTTCCTTCCCCAGGATGGACTACAGACTTTCCCACCTACCACTCCCATCGCTTCCAGGATATGCCCCACCCTCCCCAGCCTGGCTTCCCAAACTTTTCTCAGCTTTGCTTTCCTGCCCTCTCTTCAACATGGATGCTCTGGGTCCTGTTTCTGACCTTATGCAATTACAAATGTGACCAATTTAGTCTATCATCTGCGTGTGTTGTATTTGTCCAGCCACATAGTAGAAATACTGAACTTCCGAATGACTGAACAAATGAATTTGCAATTAGCCCTTCACAAATACTTCATGGCAAGGCAGTGATAGAATGCTTTGCTCAAGGGGTCGTCAGTCTGGTGTTCCATACACAGAGCAGTGAACTATGATAACAGTCCATTAGTAGCCTAACGATTAGCTTTTTGTTGTTGTTGGCCAGGCGTGGTGGCTCACGCCTGTAATCCCAGCACTTTGGAAGGCCGAGGCGGGCGGATCACCTGAGGTCAGGAGTTCAAGACCAGCCTGGCCAACTTGGTAAAACCCTGTCTTTATTAAAAAAAAATAAAATAAAATAAAAGCTTTTTGTTGTTGTTCTTGCTTTGAGACAGAGTCTTGCTCTGTCACCTGGAGTGCAGTGGCATGATCTTGGCTCACTGCAACCTCCGCCTCCTGGGTTGAATCGATTCTCCTGCCTCAGCCTCCCAAGTAGCTGGGACTACAGGTGCCCACCACTACGCCTGGCCATTTTTCGTATTTTTAGTAGAGAGGGGTTTTGCCATGTTGGCCAGGCTGGTCTTGAACTCCTGACCTCTTGATCTGCCCGCCTTGACCTCCCAAAGTGCTGGGATTACAAGCGTGAGCCACCATGCCAGCCCCAGGTTAATTCATTTAACTGACCGGTTTAGTTAGGGGTTGTTGGCACATCAAACCAATGTTTATCAAACCTGGCAAAGTGTCACACTGTGCTTGGGTACCTCAAACTTTTCTAGAGCTAGATGATAACATCTGCTTTCTTTTCAAGAGAAAAGTAGTTTCCTTTCCCTGAGCATACAACATCTTCCTTCCCTCTGTTAACTAAGATGTCAGGCTGCCTTGAGTTATTTAAAGAGACAGAAAATGTCTTTGTTTCTCAGCAAAATTCCCCTTGGATTCCTTTCACTGACAGCAAACAGCTACCTTGTTGTAAGATGTATTTGCCTTCTTTAAAAAAGATATCACTCTATCTATCTAAACTCCACTTTCGGGTTTCCGTGTTTACTTAGAAATGCTTTGGCCCCCTAAGTCATTTCTGTGTATTGCACTCCTTTAATATTGGTATGGAAAGACCCCGAGCTTCATGTCCTTTTCCTTGAGAGAAATAATGTCCTCTTCCTTTTGGAGCGCTAATAACTCCATTTTGCAAACATGCCATTTCAACCCCAGCAGTTGAAACCCAAGGAGGCGGCTGCTTGGCTAAAACTAGGTAAACGGCGCGGCTGCCCGGTTACCGGGAGACAAAAGCCCACTTTCCCGGAGAATGAGGGCCACATCTGGGAGCCTCAGGCCTCGCCCCTTCCCCCTTGCTGGAGGCCTCTTGCTTTCTGTTCAAATAGGAGTGGAGGAAGAATAGTTTCTGCTGCTGACTTGTGACTTTGTGGAGGCTCAGCAGGGGAGCAGAGGGGAAAGGCACTCATCTAAGACGGGTCTGGTCCAGTGGGAGGGCACTGGGCTGGGTGCCTGGGGGGCCCAGGCTCTCGCCTGGCTCTTCCAGCTGTTTGGTGACCTTACGAAGATCATCTTCTCCTCTCTGGGCCTCAGTTTCCCCAGCCATATAATGAGGGACATTTATGAATTATTTGGGTTTCAGTTTCCCCAGAAACTTGAGTCGAGGATCGAAGTGTGAGTCATAGTTCATTTAGAAGGTGATCCCTGGGTGTGGAGGTGAGATGGAGCACGGAAGGAAGCCAGTGTGAGGCGTGCTGTGGAGCAGGCCATCCCCATGAGCAACTGGACCTCAATCCTGTTGGGAACATTCTGGGAGGCAGGGCTGGAACACACCTCAGAGTTCATCCTCCTAAGGAATGAGGAAACTCGGGATTCAGCCACCAAACGCTCATCCCGCATTCATAGAGGGCTGTTGTCAGGGACATCAGTTCTTGGGCACTTTGGGCTTTGCCCCACACTGGCCACGGTGCTCATGGGTATTGGATGTGAGTGGCCTGAATTCAGCGTGGAGGTGAGTGCTGAGGAGCAGGGACAACGCGCTGACGGCATCCACTCTAATCATCGACCTTTACGGCCCTGAAAAGCTGTGAATTTACACTTGGCCACAGTAAGCAAATTTGGGGCTTTGGTATGATTGGCAGGGCAAAAGAACTGTATTCTGTGTAGTCAGTGACAGTCCCCCACTTTCTTTCCCATGATTCTTGACCTTTAGGCTATTCCCAAGGAGAGCAGAACAGAAATAAAGTTACCGACTGGCCAGAGGAAAGATGATGAAACCACAGAGGCTCCATCCCACCTTTCTTTCCCATCGCTTCCAGGACGCGCCCCGCCCTCCCTGGCCTGGCTTCCAAAGCTTTTCTCAGTTCGGTTCCAAGAGTTTTTGGTTTTTCTTGCCTCCCAACACAAACCACCCATCACTGTTAGGTTGTCTCTCTCCTCACTTCTACCTAGGCCATTCCTACAGATACCCCTAGAGTATCTCTCATTTTATTGACTGGTCCGAATTCTAAATGTCTTTCAAGGCCCAGTAGTATTTCACCTTCTCCAGGAAGTGCTTCATGACCATTCTCGGGTTAGAAATATCCCTCTTGGCCAAGCACAATGGCTCACTCCCATAATCCCAGCACCTGGGGAGGCTGAGATGGGAGGATCACTTGAGTCCAGTTCAAAACCAGCCTGGGCAACATAGTGAGACCCCTCCCCCCATGCCATCTTTACAAAAAGTTTAAAAATCTCCCTAAAAGCAGCCACCAATTAAGAAAGCATTTATGCTCAACATCTGACTATTTTTAATTCCAACCATCCTACTGAGGTGGCGCATGCCTGTAGTTGATTCAGTTTGGCAAATATTTATTGAGCACCTGAGTCTACAGACACTGTATGAGGAGCAAGAAGGTAACTCACAGGTAAATAAGACCCCACCACGGCCATAAAGGACTTTAGAGTCAAAGTTAACCTAGGCAATGGAAAGTCAGGATTTGCAAGAATGGCCCTTGGAGATCATCAGATCCAAGTGCCTCCCTTCATAAATGGGGAATCACAGAAGAAAACGACTCACCTAAGGTCATATCGCTAGAAAGGTCATATGGCTACATTCATTTAGTAATTAATGAATTAGTAATAGAGGGTCCCAGGCTGTCTTTTTTTATCATGTGCAAGTTCAGAAACAATCTTTCTTTTTCTTTGTCTCTTGTTTTCCACTTTGAAGGAAAATGAAATTTACCGGCTTCTCTTTCTGAAAAGAAGGGGCAAGGAATAAAAATATCAGTTATGTAAGAGTCATTTGCCTTAGTCACGCAGCCCTGCCGGAGTGCCGTTGGAACAGAAAGATGATTAAGTTAAACACTGCATATTTATTCCCCTGCGGTCACCCTAATTGGTTCTGCCGCTGTAATTGATTTGACAGGTTATTTTTACTCAGAATGAGCTGGGTTCCTCTGCTGGCTTGCAGATTTGCTCTTGTTCTCGGAGTCCAGGTCGGCAATTGTCCAGATGGCCAGATGTGGGCTGATTTCCACCTGAGGAGGGGGAGGGGGTCCCCAGCCTAGCCTGGGGAAAACTGAGCTTGCAGTGTGAAAGTGTGAAGGTACAGTGCTTCCGTGTTTGTGTTTAGGGGTGGATGGGGGAAGGAGGATAGAGAAGCTCAATGTCATGCTCTAAGGGATTGAATTGGGAAGGAGCTAGGAAAAAAATTCAACATGACATGAAACTATGTTAAAGACTTTATTCTAGGCAGAGGGAGTCTTAGAGTCTTATATGGCTTGGAAGAGGAATGGAAGACCATGTGGGGGAGAGCTTTTTGCCAACAGAGGCTTCTGTACTTTTGTCTATTCCAAGAAGCCACCTCTTCCCACCACTGCAAACTGCTCCCCAGAGTACAAAGTACATAGAACCAGTGTTCTCGGGTAGCCTGCAGCACGCGCCACCTACACATCCTTCCTCATCTTTGCACACGGCTCAGTGCCTCCTGCTTTGCCTGCTTTGAGGGGAGTGTGTGCTGGTAAATGCTCAGAAACCCATGGGAGGCCTCTAGAAGTGGGCAGGGACCCCTTGAGGGAGCTGGCCCTCTGCAGAGAGACAGGCCATGGATCATTAGAACCATCTCAGTGACAACGTGTGGCTTCAAATATCAACTAATCTTTGAACTTCAGAGTTTTAATCATCTATCATTGTGGGATAACCAGAGGCTTTGTCCTGGATCAAATGCTTTCTCCCATGCAGGGTCACATGCTCTCTTCACAATGTGATCGAGAAGGTGTTGTTACCGTCCTTCCTTACAGGTAAGGAAGCCGAGGTTCAGAGAGTTTAAAAACTCTACGATGGGCACACAGCTCATGAGTGTTAGAATTCAGGCAGGCTGGCCACAGCCCTTGTGTCTCTCACTCTCTTTTTTTCCTTTAAGTCAGGGTCTTGCTCTGTCACCCAGGCTGGAGTGCAGTGGTGTGACCTCAGCTCATTGCAGCCTCGACCTCCCAGGTGCAAGTGATCCTCCTATCTCAGCCTCCCAAGTAGCTGGGACCACAGGTGCATACCACTACGCCCAGCTAATTTTTGTATTTTTAGTAGAGATGGGGTTTCACCATGTTTCCCAGGCGAGTCTCAAACACCTGGGCTCAAGTGATCCCTCCACTTCAGCCTCCCAAAGTGCTGGGACTACAGGTGTGAGGCACCACACCTGGCTTAGCCGCTGTCTCTTAACACTATAGCACTTCATTCAATATACGTGAGGAAAAAAAAAAAAAAGAATTTGAAACTGCTGAATGGTCAACGCTATGAAGCATGTTAATGTGAAATCGTTACCATATCCAGAGTATAAAATGCTGTGGAGACAACGTGTGGGAAGGGCAGCCCCACTATCTACTAGTTTTCTAATTTCTCAGACATCATCCTTCTCCTTTTTTTTTTTCTGAGATGGAGTCTCACTCTGTCTCCCAGGCTGGAGTGCAGTGGCACGATCTCGGCTCACTGCAACCTCCACCTCCCAGGTTCAAGCAATTCTCTGCCTCAACCTCCTGAGTAGTTGGGATTACAGGTGCCCACCATTGCACCCAGCTAATTTTTGTATTTTTAGTATAGACTGGGTTTCACTATGTTGGCCAGGCTGGTCTTGAACTCCTGACTACATGATCCACCCACCTCACCCTCCCAAAGTGCTGGGATTACAGGAATGAGCCACTGCACCTAGCCTGACATCGTCCTTGTGTAAAATGGGAAAAATAATATCCATCTCGCATAGTCGTTCTTTTTTTTTTTTTTTTTTGAGATGGAGTTTTGTTCTTGTTGCCCGGGCTGGAGTGCAATGGCACGATCTCAGCTCACTGCAACCTCTGCCTCCCAGTTTCAAGCAATTCTCCTTCCTTAGCCTCCCAAGTAGCTGGGATTACAGGCATGTGCCACCACGCCTGACTAATTTTTTAGTAGAGACGGGGTTTCTCCATGTTAGTCAGGCTGGTCTTGAACTCCCAACCTCAGGTGATGCACCCGCCTTGACCTCCCAAAGTGCTGGGATTACAGGTGTGAGGCACTGTGTCTGGCCTCACATAGTCATTCTGAAAAGTGTGAGCCTAGCACAGGGCCTGGTATAGAGTAAGCACTCAATAAACACAACTCCTTTCTTCCCTTTGACTCATCAAGAAAGCTGAGCCAAAGGAGCATCCACTTCCCACAAGCCTCCCAGAATAGGGAATGTCCTCTATTTGAGCAAGGGTATGGGCATGGGGCTTTGAGCAAGGGCATGGGGCTTTGACTCTCCAAAGTGGGAAATGATTCATTGCAGTGACCCAACCAAGCTACGCTCAGTGGCCTGCCATGGTCTGGTCCAGGCCCACACACTTGCCCTCCTGCCCACTGAGCATTCAGGACTGGCAAGGAGGCTCACCCTGGAGCAGGCTAAGGAAGTGAGGTCATAGCCTGTGACAGCAATTCGGAAGTTGGGAGAGGCCTGCCAGCCCCTGCCAGTCCCTGGACCTTCACAGAGCAGTTGTTTCCTACGGTTCGGCTGGAATTTCAGGCAGGAATGTTGAGCAGACGGCAGTGGGGCAAGTGTAAATTCCAGAGGCTGAGGCAACATTTTGCAGAGGAGTTTTTTTTTTTTTCCTGCCAGCTTCTGGCCTCAAGCAAGGCATTCCTGGGAGTGGGAGGCGTTCATTGGGCTTGGATGGCCTGGGATGCAGCTTCTCCCGTGGTGAAGGGGAAAGGATGAGTGCGCTGCTGAGGGCCAGGCACTTTACATGGATGTAACCCTTTTATGGTCAGTGGGATTTCACCTGCAAACTGAAGTCAATATTATTTTCTTTTTCTGTCCTTTCAGCTTGCTTGCTTGCTTCCTATCCCTAAATAAAATCTCAGGCAGGTCTTATAGGTTTTCTGGGTCCTTTCAGTTTCTAAGACAGTCTTAACCTTGTATTTGTTTTTTGTTTTTTCTGTTTTTGAGACAGGGTCACTCTGTTGCCCAGGCTGGAGTGCAGTGGTGCAGTCACAGCTCACTGTAGCCTCCACCCTCTAGGCTCAAGTGATCCTCTGATGTCAGCCTCCTACTGCAGGTGCATGCCACCATGCCTGGCTAATTTTTTGTAGTTTTTTTTTTTTAAGATGGAGTTTCACTGGAGTGCAATGGCATGATCTCAGCTCGCCGCAACCTCTGCCTCCTGAGTTCAAGTGATTCTCTTGCTTCAGCCTCCTGAGTGGCTGGGACTACAGGCATATGCCACCACACCTGGCTAATTTTGTATTTTTTAGTAGAGATGGGTTTCACCATGTTGGTCAGGCTGGTCTCGAACTCCTGTTGTCAGGTGATCCAACTGCCTCGGCCTTCCAAAGTGCTGGGATTACAGGCGTGGGCCACTGCACCTGGCCTTTTTTTGTATTTTTTATAGAGACAAGGTCTCACCATGTTACCTGGGCTGGTCTTGAACTTGAGTGATCCACCTGCCTCAGCCTCCCAAAGTGTTGAGATTACATGTGTGGGCCATGGCACCAGGCACAGTCTCACTTCGGTAAATGGGAAAATCTAGGTTAGTTTTATATCACAGTTCACAACTTCCAGCTCTTATCTGATGAAGGCTTTTCCCTCCTTTTGTTCAGGCCTGCTCCAGGCAGTAGAAGCCACGGTGACTACTGGCTGGCTTCACTCTCCCCCACTAATTGTTCCGTGGCCTCTGCAGGGCAGGCGCAGGGTGAAGGGGAGGGGAGGGAGAGGAAAGGTCTCCCGTGACTGTGAGGAGGCAGTCTGTGTCACACCCATCCTTGGCGGTGCCCTGCTGTGGGCCATCTCTCTCTTCCCCTCTGCTGGTTACAATCTCCTTCAGCCCCAGACTTTCAGCTGACGGTCACTCTATCCCTTCCCCTTTCCGGTTGTCATCTGCAGTGGAATCTGGTTTAGGAGACCTCAGTCAGGCTGCCTTGTGGACCACAATATGGTGCTGTCTCCCAGGGCAGCCCCCTCTCTCCCTGCTCCAGCCTCTTCAAACAGCTTCAGGCCTTTAGGTTTCTCAGGCATGTGTGAAACATCAGTCCCCTTGCCCCCCAAACTCTGGAGGTGTAGGCAGTGTTCCAAAATCTCCCAGCTTCTCCTACACCGATGACTTAGGCCCTTGCTTTAGCATGCAGGGGTTCTTGGCACCCGCTGTATTATGTTCAGTCTTTTAGGTGTCAGCTGGGATAAAGACAGCAAGCTCCCGTGGTAGCATCTTGCTAGGAGAGTTCCCTATTGCAATGATCACGATGGTGTTACCCATGTTTCTTGAGTGCTACTTCCTATATTCTAGCCGCTTCACTAGGCAGCTTAGATGCATGATTTGAGAGCAACTCGCATTTTACAAAAGGAGAAACTGAGATTCAGAGAGGTTAAGTGACTATCCCCAAGGATAGTTAGCAGGTCTTGTTGGCAGCAGAGTTAGAATCTGAACCTAGACTCCCAGGTCCAATGAACCTTTTTCCACCAGGCCAGTGCCGCTCCTCTCCCCTCTGCCCTGGCATGGTTCCAGCCACTACCTCTTTCTCCCTGTCACCTAAGCACATCTCTGCTTTCTTATCGTCCAGTCTGGAACAATTCGCTCCTCAAACTTCCCCTCCCCCCCCCCCCCCCCCCCCCCCCCCCCCCCCCCCCCCCCCCCCCCCTTCCCCCTCCCCTCCCCTCCCCTTCCCTTCTTCCTTCCCTACCCTTCCTGCCCCTCTCCTTCCCTTCCCTTCTCCCTTCCCTTTCCTTCCCTTCCCCTCCCCTCCTCTCCCCTCCCCTCCTCTCCCCTCCCCTCCCTTCTCCTCCCCTCCGCTTCCCTTCTCTTCCCTCCTTCCTTTCTTTCTTCTTTTTTTCTTTCACAGGGTCTCGCTCTGTCACCCAGGCTGGAGTGCAGTGGCACAATCTCAGCTCACTGCAGCCTCAACCTCCCCAGGCTCAAGCGATCCTCCCACTTCAGACTCCCCAGTAGCTGGGACTACAGACTCATACCACTGTGCCTGGCTAATTTTTGTATTTTTTATAGAGACCAGGTTTTGCCATGTTGCCTAGGCTGTTCTCCAACTCCTGAGCTCAAGCAATCTGCTCACCTCGGCCTCCCAAATTTCTGAGATGACAAATGTGGTCCACTGTGCCTGACCCCAGTCTTTCTTTAAGGTCTAGCCAAACCCCACTGTCTCCATGAAGTTTTAGATCATTCTCAGCCAAGGTGATCTCCCTCCTTGGAGATAAGGAACACTCCTGAATGTCGTGTTTATCCTGAATTTTATAATGTTCATTCCCATACATATCTTTTTGTTTTGTAAGTTTTTAATCAAAGTATCACTTGCAGTAGATGCACAAATCTTAAATGTACCATTTGATGGACTTTACACATGACTACGCCTGTGCAAACACCAGTAGGATCAAGCTAGGAAACATGTCCAGAGCTCCAGGAAGCTTCCTCGGGAAGTGCCACTTCAGCGTACCACTGGTCTGACCTCTACCACGTGGATTCGTTTTGCCAGCTTTTGACCTTCCTAAGTGTGAAACCATGCAGATTATTCTCTTTTGTGTCTGGCTTATTTCACCTATGAGTCACCCTGATGGCTGGGCATGGTGGCTCACCCCTGTAACTCCAGCACTTTGGGAGGCCGACGAGGCTGATCGCCTGAGGTCAGGAGTACAAAACCAGCCTGGCCAACATGGTAAAACCCGTCTCTACTAAAAATACAGAAAAATTAGCTGGGCATGGTGACACGTTCCTGTAATCCCAGCTACTCAGGAGGCTGAGGCAGGAGAATTGCTTGAACCCAAGAGGCGGAGGCTGCAGTGAGCTAGCACGTCATTACACTCCAGCCTAGGTGGCTGAGTGAGACTCCGTCTCAAAAAAAAATAAAAAAGAAAAGAGTCACTCTGTTGTTTTGCACAGCAGCAGTTCATTTGTTGTTACTGGTGTGTAGAATTCTTGTGTGACTATACCATAATTTATCCATCCTACTGATGATGGACATTTGGGTTATTTCCAGTTTGAGGTTATTATGAATATATAAGCATCCTTAGACATGTCTTTTGATGGACTGAATGGTTTATTTCTCCTGGTTATGTAGCTAGGAGTGGAATTTTGGGGGAATGTTTACATATGTTCAATAGTGGATGCTGTCAAACAGCTGTCCAAAGTGGTGACACTGATTCACTTTCCCACCAGCAACGGGCGAGAGCGCTGATTAATCCCTAATAAAACTCGTGGTGTTAATCTTTTAAATTTTAGCCACCCAATGGTTATGTAATGTATGGCGTTATGTTTTGATTTGCATTTTCCAGACAGTTAATAAGGTTGAACACCCTTTTACATGCGTAGCGGTCTTTGAATATTCTCTTTATAAAGAGCTGTTTAAGTTTCATTTTTTAAAAATTGACCTCCTTTCCTTTTCATATTGAGCTGCAGGAGTTCATTATGTAATTTGGAGGAGTTCTTCAACATATATTGCAAATCTCTTTTCCTACTTTTTGTGTTCCTTTTCAGTATCTTCTTAATGTCTCTATTCATGAACAGTTCTTAATTATTATATTTTATTTTATTTCTTTATTTATGACAGAGTCTTGCTCTGTCACCCAGGCTGGAGTGGAGCGGTGAAATCTCAGATCATTGCAACCTCTGCCTCCTGGGTTCAAGAAACCCTCCTGTCTTAGCCTCCCAAGTACCTGGGACTACAGGAGCGCCCCACCACACCCAGCTAATTTTTGTATTTTTAGTAGAGACTAGAGATGGGTTTCACCATATTGGTCAGGTTAGCCTCAAACGCCATACCTCAGATGACCCACCTGCCTCAGCCTCCTAACGTGCTGGGATTACAGGCACAAGCCACTATGCCTGGCTACAGTTCTTAATTTTAATGAAATCCAACTTATCATTTTTGTTATGGTTAGTGCTCTTTGTGCCTTGTTTAACAAATCTTTGGGCCGGGCATGGTGGCTCATGCCTATAATCCCAGCACTTTGGGAAGTTGAGGCAAGTGGATCACGAGGTTTGGAGTTCAAGACCATCCTGGCCAAGACAGCGAAACCCCATCTCTATTAAAAATACAAAAATTAGCTGGGTGTGGTGGCAGCACCTGTAATCCCAGCTACTCAGAAGGCTGGGGAAGGAGAATTGCTTGGACCTGGGAGGCAGAGGTTGTAGTGAGCGGAGATCATGCCACTGCACACCAGCCTGGGTGACAGAGCAAGACTCTGTCTCAGAAAAAAAAGAAAGAAAGAAATATTTGCCTATCCTAAAGTCATAAAGATACCCTCCTATGCTTTCTTTTAGAAGATTTATTATTTCCAATGCACATCTTCCTACTCTGTCTATGTATCACTAAAAATATACAATGTTGTTTTTTGTCATTTTAGATTTGACACAAATAATATGTAGCACATTCTGCAACTTACTCTTTGCACAGTGGTGTATTTGCAGCTTAATCTCTGTCAATACGTGTAGTGGACATTCATTCACCTTCACTGTAGTGAAGTTAATTACACTGCGTACATAGGTCACGATGCATTTGCCCTTTCTCCTGCTGATGGACATTTAGGTAGTGTCCCGTGATCATGACCCTAAGTAATGCTTCTGTGAACATGCATGCACGTGCCTCCTGGTGTGAGAGTGTCTCTGGGGTACCGGCTTCACAGACCAGCAGCCCGTGGTTTGGAAGCTGTAGAAACTCCGCACTTGGAGGAGGTGGCTTTGGGGCTGCTGAGAAGTAGGAATGGTGGCATAGACCAGTGGGTGGGTGGAGCGCGGGCGCTACATAGTCCTGGCTCTGGTCCCAGACCTGTGTTTCAGCCAAAGATGATTTGCTTTTATGCTTTATGACCTGGGGTTCTGTTTAACTCTTTGTTTGAAAAATCAGTTCTGCTTTAAAAAAACAAACAAAAAAATTTTAAACAAGTGGCTGAGTTAAGGCATCGTTCCCAAAGTGTTACAGGTTTAAATAAATAAATAAATAAATGGAGTCCAGGTTTGGTGGCTCATGCCTGCAATCCCAGCACTTTGGGAGGCCGAGGCAGGCAGGTTGCTTGAGCTCAGGAGTTCAAGACCAGCCTGGCCAAATGGCGAAATCCAGTCTCTACAAAAAATACAAAAATTAGCTAGCATGGTGGTATGTACCTGTAGTCCCAGCTACTTGGGAGGCTGGGATGGGAGGATTGCTTGAAACGGTGGAGACTGCAGTGAGCCATGATTGTGCCGCTGCACTCCAGCCTGGGTGACTGGGTGACAGCGCAAGACCCTGTCTCAAAATTTAAAAAGGATGAGCCCTGCCGGGCGCGGTGGCTCAAGCCTGTAATCCCAGCACTTTGGGAGGCCGAGGCGGGTGGATCATGAGGTCAAGAGATCAAGACCATCCTGGTCAACATGGTGAAACCCCGTCACTACTAAAAATACAAAACATTAGCTGGGCATGGTGGCGCGTGCCTGTAATCCCAGCTACTCAGGAGGTTGAGGCAGGAGAATTGCCTGAACCCAGGAGGCGGAGGTTGTGGTGAGCCGAGATTGCGCCACTGCACTCCCGCCTGGGGGTAACAATAGTGAAACTCTGTCTCAAAAAAAAAAAAAAAAAAAAA
>NW_022436995.1:7916579-7929809 GCF_009761245.1 Sapajus apella
GGGGGGGGGTTTGGGGTGACCCGATATCGCCCCACCCCTCCCGCCGGGGGGGAAAAAAAAAGAAAATCTTTTCAAAAAAAAAAAAAAAAAAAAAAAGGATGAACCCTTCAGCCTTCAGCCCAAGCCAGTCTGCTTACCACTATCACTCTCCATTGTGAATTAACCCTTCACGTGCAGCCCTCCCATTCTCACCCCCAGCTAGACTGCTTACTGCTGTATCCTCAACTGTCCATCTGCTAGGCTTGTTGATAGGTTGATTCATTGACGAATGACCCTTTGAATAACTTGACACCATCATGTCATATGTGTACATTCTATAGTTCACAAAACAGGTTCTTAGCTATCCTTTGCTTTAAAACTGCCAACACACAGAGCCTCAAGGAGTATGTGGTGAAAGAATCACTGTCCTCATTTCACAGAGGTGATCCTAGGTCTCGGAGGGTTGAGGAGGCTTGAGATCATGTGACTGGGTGCCGGCGGATCGGAACTTGGACCAGGCCTTTGAATCCCGGCCTTGTGCCAACTCCACTGTTGAGTGTGGCCTGAAAACATGGCCTTAATCCAGCCGTTAATGAATAACTAACTTGTGTGTTGGCCTCTGCAGTTTACAAAGTGCTCTCCCTTGGGTGATTTCTTTTAATCTCCACAATCCTTTGGTGGTCAGATGTTATTATTTTCCCCCAACCCGCCCCTTTGCAAAGAGGGTGAACTAGTAGCGTTTGGAGGGTCGAAGTGTCTTACCCAAGGGCACACAACTACATGGCGACAGAGCTACACTCAACACCCAGCTTCCTGCTTCCCTGTCCCCAGCCTCTGTTCCACCCCTCACTGTTCTCCCCATGCGCAGGCCCTGGAGATGTCTGAGCATGTGGGCTTTTCAGCCTGCCTCCAGCAGCCTGAAGGCCTGGCCCTCCTGGGCAGGCCCAGGAAACGGCTGGCTCAGTGGTGCTGAGCAGCCCCTCCCAGGAGGCCTCAAGTTGTTTTTCTTATCTAAACAAACTCTACACAAACATGGCCACATTACTCATGTGTGAGTTATTTGCGATAGCATAGCCCAGAGATGGGGAAATCAGTTCACACTGGAACTGTGTCTCAACCTGGTAAAAAAAAAAAAAAATGGGGAAATGGAATTCTAGGCCCAGGGCAGCCAAACGCAAACCCACACACCATCTCAACCCCGGGGAACACTTCTGCCCCTGGTCACATGCTCTGTGGACCCCACTGGAGGGAAGACAGAACGCACCTGTGCCTGGGAGAGGATGTGAGGGAGCTCCAAGGGGTGGGCCCTCTCTTCCACCGTCAGCCTCTCTTCCCAAGGGCCCTCTGGAGGAAGCAGACATACCCATGGAGCAGAGATTCTCTGCTTTATCCTCAGGCCTTTTGCTAAATGAGTGCTGGAATCCATACTTGGTCCTTCTACCCACCTATAATGAAATTCCTTCAACTTCAGGAATTGGATCTTTCACCAGAAGCCCTTAGGATAGGGGGAGGGGCTTAAGGAGCTTCGATGTAAATGAAGATGTGTAATTTACTTCTGTGCCTGGCAGGGTTCTGCTGCTTTCCTTACAGTTGCGGGGCCTCTGGCTGTGTGTGCAGTTGCGGGGCCGCTGGCCGTGTGTGCAGTTGCGGGGCTGTTGGCTGTGTGTGATGGGAAAGAGAGACGATGCTGGAGGCTGCTTGTCTTGGCTCCCCATCACATACCTTCCCAAAGGCTTGCACACCCACTCTCTCAGGTGCGTTCGTTGCCTCATCGTTTAGGTGAGGGCCTGACTCTCAGAGAAGGTCTTTAATGTTCGGGAGGCACCCACAGGATGTGGATCATACACCACGGAGAGTGGGTTTTGTGTTTGCAAAGAGTTCTTGAACACAGGATCTCAAAGGAATTCTTGCCAGAGCTAGAAAAAGAACCTCAGTCCCCTGACTCCTAGACAGGCAGATTCTGGCTCCAGAAAATGTTTCCAGGATGCCCAGCTCTCTGGATACAACTCGAACAGGTCCCAAGAAAAGACAGCCCTGCACACGGCTTCTGTCCCAGGGCTCTGGAACCCTGCTGCCTGGGGCCTACGGTGACAGGGATTCCTTGCTCCTCTTTACCAGCTTCAAACCAAGGGACTCGAGCTTGGAGAGGCTGTGGTTACCGTGCTGTGTGGGTCTTGTCCTGGAGACCTTGTGTGATTCATCTTCGTGTTCCCACAGGGGCTGACGCTAAGACAGGGCTGGGTTAAGACCCTTAGATATCCTGAAAGATCAGTCCTCCCTCACATGAAATTCAAACAAAAACAATTCTAAATCTGAAAAAAATGCCGCCCATCCATGTGGGCTGAACTCAAAATAGCTTCCTTCTTAGAGATTTTGATTGCAAAATCCTGGATGAATGCAACGAAGCTGAACTTTTTTCCTTGGCCTAGGAGCGGGGCAAGGGAGGGAGGGGTCTTGCCGTTGGTCTAAGGGCCTGCTTGCTCTGCTTCCTGAGTCACCCAGGTTGCCCAGGGGGTCTCACGCATGGTGGATGCTCAGCCCACGTCTTCTAAATTGAATAAAGTGTGCCTGCTTCCCGGAAAAGGACTAAATCCAGCAGTAATGTGTTAGGTATGGTCACAGGGCCTTCGCGCACACGCGTGCACACACACACGCACACGCACACACACACACGCACACGCGCGCACACACATGGGGGAGGGGAAGAGATGGGGGAGGAAGGGGGGAGGAGGGAGGAGGAAGAGAATGCGTGGGAGCCCAGCAACCTTTCTCAGTTCCAGTTTAAATGAACAGCAAAATAAAAACGTGTTGTCCTCCTCATAATGAATAGATGCGCTTGGAGTTTTCACATCTTGCCAGGCCCCTCCCTTGGTGCTAACTGACCCTTTACGGACAAGGTTTCCACAGAAAAATCAGCTACTAATCCTGAACCACATGGCTGGAAGGCTGGGCCTGGAACCTCCAACTTCACAGCAGATGCAACTCCAGAAAGGGATTTTAGAATTTCCTGTTGCAGCCCCAAGGAACGCATTTCTACCTAAAACTGGCTTAGATCTGCTTAAAAAATAACAACAATGGTAAAAATATACTTAATGAATGTGTAACAAACCACAAAACCACAGAAAGTGGGGTGTGAGTTTGAGGGGGAGTGCATAAGTGTGTGTATTGTACACGTTAAATTAACGTAACGTGGCTTCATTTGGAAAAATCTGAGGGGAAGAGGGAAAGCACCATGAAGATACGAGTTCCATGCTGGCTGGGAGCGCAACTCTACCATCCCCAGTGACGCTTCAAGCGTGGAGAGTGTTCCTTTGTCAGAGTGTGTGTACATTTGTTTTTCATTCACTCATTCAAATAATTACTGAGAGGCTACTTTGTGCCAGGCACTGTCCTGGACACTTGGCAACAGAGCCATTAATTAGACATCTGAGTTCCTGCTGCGGCTACTCAGGCCATTGGGAACAGAACTGATATTTTCTGGCTCTTGAATTAAACTAACTGCATGCTACCCAAGGCCAGCAAGCCAGGGTATTCTCTTGTGGCATTTCTTCTACAAAGCATCCTGAAGTGTGTGCCCACAATGGATGCTCAGGCAATAGGCTCAGGGTGTGTCCTGATGCCCTGGTAGGCACTAGACTTCCTTTTCTTCTATCACCTCCTCTTCTGTTCTTATCTCCTAGGCCTCCTGGGTGGCCTTGGCAGAATGAGGACATGAGAGTTTAGCTGTTGATTCAAGCTGGCAAGAACTTGAGGTGTTACTCTCCCATGGTCATTTGCATCTAGTTATGGGAATTAGGTCAGAGCCTGAAAGGCAAAGAGATTTCAGCTAGAAGAATGACACCTCCATGGTAGGGTGTAAAGAAGAATTCCAAGGCAGAGAAGAACCCAATAACTGAGTAGCGGTGTCTACAGTGGGTAATGCAAAGAAAGTCACTGAGTCATGTATTTGCAGCATGCAAGGTCAGTCTGCTTCCTTCATCTTATAGATAAGGAAGCTGAAACTAAGAGCATAAACAGCTTGCAAGCTGGGAGCAGGTCCATTCCTGGGACCCGGCACTCCAGATCCACTGGGCACTCCAGTCGGTCCATTAACCAGGTCCTTAATCAGGCTTCAAGAACTTCAGATAGGGCCGGGTGCAGTGGCTCACGCCTATAATCCCAGCACTTTGGGAAGCCAAGGTGGGTGGATCACCTGAGGTCAGAAGTTTGAGACCAGCCTGGCCAACATGGTGAAACCTATCTCTACTAAAAATATAAATATTAGGTGGGCATGGTCGTGCACGCCTGTAGTCCCAGCTACTCAGGAGGCTGAGGCAGGAGAATTGCTTGAACCCGGGAGATGGAGGTTGCAGTGAGCCGACATCACACCACTGCACTCCAGCCTGGGCAACAGAGTAAGATTCCATCTCAAAAAAGAAAAGAAAAGAGCCAAGTACTTGGCTCTGAGGAACACCGATACCTACAGGAGGGCAGGGGAAGATGTCTGAGAAAGAAAGCCTTGTACCTCCTGACAGCAACGACATCCTGTGATTCCTCACCTTAGGGCAGGCAGCTCTCTGCTTGGCGCTAGGAGGCCCTTCAGTGGAGTCTGGTTTTCCTTTGTTGATTTCAGAAAAAAGACAAAAAAAGTCACAGCTAAAGCTGAAGCTTTCTTGTCCCCTTGAAAGGAGCTATTGATGATTGAGTGAGGCAATGAGAAAAGAATCTGCCCCAGGTGCAATGTCACTTTTTAAAGCCGATATGGCAAGAACAAGCTGGTGCAATCGCTTTTCAGAGGGCTGTTTGGTAAGGACATATAAAAAGTAGAATTCTATTTCTAGGGAATTATTCTTAAAAAATAATCAGGGATGTACACAAACGTGTATACACAAACATGTTTAAAACAGCACTTTTAATAATACCAAATAAAACTGGAAAAAAACCTCACTATCCAATTGTGAGAAACGGATTTAATAAGCTATGGTGGGCCAGAGGAAGTGGCTCATGCCTATCATCTTAGCACTTTGGGAGGCCGAGGTAAGTGACTGCCTGAGCCCAGGAGTTAGAGACCAGACTGGGCAACATGGCAAAACCCTGTCTGTACAAAAAATACAAAAAATTAGCTGAGTGTGGTGGTGCATGCCTATCATGCCAGCTACTTGGGAGCCTTAAATGGGAGGATCACTTGAGCCCAGGGAAGTCGAGGCTGCAGTGAGTCGAAATTGCACCACTGCACTCCAGTCTGGGCAACGGGAATGAGACTGCGTCTCAAAAAAAAAAAAAAAAAATTATGGGACATCTATGTGACAAAAAGCTCTACAGTCTTTCAAAACAATGTAGAAAAGATGTGGTTATTGACATAGATGTTCACAATATGTTAAACGAAAATGCAGGTGAGTGCAATATGATTATTTCTAGTTAGTGGCTGTTGTTTGTCTTCATCGTGGTTGAGAGCAAGGACTTGGGTCTGGCAGGCTGCCTAGGTTGACTGGGCACAGCCACTCACTGGGCTCTCCATGCTCAGTGCCCTCTTCTGAAAAGGGGATGATAACAACATGGACCACAAGCAGTCGTAAAAACCAAGCAAGGGAATCTAGTCCATAGTTCAAACAGGGCCTAGCGCGGGTAAGCCTTCAATACGTACTAACCTTCGTTATTTTAAAAAACCTTGTTAGTGAGATATAATTTGCATCTCTTACACTTAAACCATGTAAATCAGTGGCAGGAAGTTCTCATGGGTTACAGATGCTGGGTTGTAAGTAAGGTGCAGTGAGTATTCCAGATGTGATGTTATTTTTAATTGTTTTGGGACGGAGTTTCCCTCTTGTCACCCAGGCTGGAGTGCAGCGGCATGATCTCACTCACTGCAACCTCTGCCTCCTGGGTTCAAGCGATTCTTCAGCCTCAGCCTCCCAAGCAGCTGGGATTACAGGTGCGTGCCACCACACCCGGCTAATTTTTGTATTTTAGTAGATACCGGGTTTCACCATGTTGGCCAGGATGGTCTCCTGACCTCGTGATCTGCCCGCCTCGGCCTCCCAAAGTGCTGGGAGTATAGGCACGAGCCACCACGCCCGGCCCAGATGCGATGTTATGTTAAGAGGTCAGGATTCCACTCTTTCTCTTGTCACACACCCAGGGCCTGACTATACTGAAGCACTAACAGGCCAGCAACATGTTCAAACTGACCAGAGAGTACAAGGCACCCCTGACTTCTTCTCTGCCGCTCCACGGCCCACGCGTCACACGCTGGAGACACCTGGCACTGCTTTTGCCCTACACGTTGTTTGCCTTCTCTTTTTAAAATCTGGTTTTTTTTGGTCATTGTTGAGTTATAACTTTTATATAGTATACCCTATTTCCTCTTAAAATTAAATTTTTAAAAAAGTGTGGCCAAATATACATAATAAAATTGACCGTCTTAACCATCACGGAGTGCGCAGCACAGCGGCATGAGGCGTCCTCATCCTCGTTCTGCTCCCATCACACCGTCACCTCTGAACCCTTTCGTCTTGCAGAAACTCTGCATGCGTTAAACGCTAGCTCTCACCGTGTCTTACCCCACCCTCTGGAAACCACCTTTCTACTTTTGTCTCTATGAATTTATTTATTTATTTTTATTGATTTTGAGACGGAGTCTCGATCCATCTCCCAGGCTATGGCACGGTGGTGCGATCTCAGCTCACCGCAGCCTCTGTTTCCGGGGTTCAAGCAATCATCCCATCTCAGCTTTCTGAGTAGGAGCTTGGATTACAGGCATGGGTTACCACACCTGGCTAATTTTTTTTTTTTTGAGATGGAGTCTCACTCTGTCACCCAGGCTAGAGTGCAGTGGCACAATCTCTGCTCACTGCGACCTCTGCCTCCCGGGTTCAAGTGATTGTCCTGCCTCAGTTTCCTGAGTAGCTGAGATTACAGGTGTGCCTCACCACACCTGGCTAATTTTTCTATCTTTAGTAGAAACAGGGGTTTCACCATGTTGTTAAGGCCGGTCTTGAACTCCTGACCTTGTGATTCGCCCGCCTCAGCTCCCCAAAGTGCTGGGATCACAGGCGTGAAGCACCATGCCTAGCCTGAATTTGACTACTCTAAGTATCTCATATAAGTGGACTCATAGAATATTTGCTCTTTTGTGACCGATTTATTTCACTTAACATGGTCTCAAGGCTCATTCCCACTGAAGCATGTGAGAATTTCAATCTTTTTGAAGGCTGAACGATCCTCTATTGTATGTCTAGACCATATTTTGCTTCTCCATCTGTTGATAGATGCACGGGTTGCTCCCGCCTTGTGGCTACTATGAATAGCGCTGCTATGAACAGGAGCATACAAATATCTGTTTAAGTCCCTGCTTTTAATTCCTTTGGGTATATACGTCTGTTGGTTTTTAATGTAAAAATAACATGTCTCTATTATTTTTTATGTAAAAAAATTAAAAATAATTTAAAGGCATACACCCTCACCACATTTGCAGAACTCTATTTTTATTTCAGTGAATCCTCTTTGGTGGTTGTTCATATGCATGGTTTTTTTTTTTGTTTTTTTTTTTTTTTGAGATGGAGTCTCACTCTGTTGCCAGGCTGGAGTGCAGTGGTGTGATCTCGGCTCACTGCAACCTCCACCTCCTGGGTTCAAGTGATTCTCCTGCCTCAGCCTCCTGAGTAGCTGGGACTACAGGCACACGCCACCACGCCCAGCTAATTTTTGTATTTTTAGTAGAGACGGGATTTCACCATGTTCGCCGGGCTGGTCTCAAACTCCTGACCTCAGGTGATCTGCCTTCCTCGACATCCCAAATTACTGAGATTACAGGCATGAGCCACTGTGCCTGGCCCATATGCACATATTTTTTAAAAATAAATGCAATTATAATGAACCAACAATTTTCCAACTACTGGTTTTTAGGTCCACATTGCAAACTGAACCATAGACCATGGGCCTGAGCCATGACTGATTTGTGACATTATTATCTCAGAAAATAAGAAAGGGAAAACACAGCCACCTTATAAACATATATACATACATACAAGATGTACGCAAGGACAAAAACATGTGAATTCCGAGAGAAAACTCACACAACATGTACCCGTTTCGCTTAAACAACTGGGGCTGGACTTTGAAAGAATGAGATCTGAACAAGACCTCAGAGGCACAGGCAGACAGAGACATGTCACACACACACACATGTGAATCTCAATAACATTCCCGTATGCAGAGAGAGTGAGCAACACACCAGGCCACACACAAATGGTCAAAGTTAAACACATTCACACACAACCTTGCAGACCAGCGATTTCTGAAGGCTGAGAAGGAGATCCTGCAAGAGAACTCAAAATAGCTCTGTGAACTCTGCCCTGGGCTCCAAGTGCCCGCCCACAGGCCTGTCCTGTGCTCCCAGCTCAGCCTTGGCCCTATGCCTGGGTCTGCGTACAGCCCCACGTCCACTCCCCTGCCTCAAATCTTTCAGACCTGCCCTCTCTGAATACCTTCCTTGGACAGCACCTGTAACCAGCCCCTTCTGTCACAGTCATTCCTCCAGGGACACGCTGTAATCCACACCAGAGATCCTGCTATGGACTTTGGGGACATAAGGACCCACACTGGCTGGCAATAAGGGGTCGGTAGTCTATGGCCAGTCAGGTTCGGGGCAGCAGCAGGTGAACTGCCTGCCTGCCTCTCTGGTCCCTCCTCCATAAAGCAGCAACGTAACAACTGTCTTGTAGACACTGAGAACTTTAAACACGACCACATCCTTGAAATCCCGAGCCCCGTCCTGGCATAGACCAGCCCCACAAAGGGTGTTAATCTCTGCCCTGCCTTCCTTAAGCTGTCAGATCGGGCAATGCCTAAGCCTGCATGTTTTAGGGGTTGCTGTGAGACAGGAATTTTAAAATAATTTTGACTAAGTTCTCCACATGGGAGATATCATGATCACTGAACTGAACGGTGCTGGAAGCAAAGGTTCTATCTTTTGAACGAACGAGAGAACAATTGGTCTACTGACTAATGTATGTTGAGCACTTTGGAGCACTTTGTAACACTGCAGCTCTAGAGCAGAAGGGTGAAGTTAGCCACGCTCCTCAATTACATCAATCATACACACCTGAATGCATTTATTTATTTTTCCCTCTTTAGCCTCATCCCGTTCTCCCATGCACCCACCCTCAATCATTGATTCTACTCTGTTCAAGTACTGTTTTATTCCTACTTTCTAATTATGGTAAAATATACACAGAGCACGGACCATCTTAAGCATTTGAAGTGTGCAGTTCCATGGCACTGACTGCATTCACACTGTTGTGCATCCATCTCCACCATCCATCTCCGGAGCTCTTTCATCTTCTTCACCTGAAACTCGACACACACCAAACAACCATTCTCCACTCCCTCTCCCCCTAGCCCCTGACAACCACTGTCTCCTTTCTGTCTCTAAGAATTTAATTACACTAGGTACCTCTGTAAGTGGGATCACACCATTTGGGGTCCCTTTGTGACTGGTTTATTTCACTAAGCATAATATTCTCAAGGTTCATCTACAGTGTAGCATGTGTCAGCATTTCCTTCTTTTTTTTTTTTTTGGAGATGGAGTCTTGCTCTTGTCACCCAGGCTGGAGTACAATGGCACAATCTCTGCTCACTGCACCTTCCGCCTCCTGGGTTCAAGTGATTCTCTTGCCTCAGCCTCCCAAGTAGCTGGGATTACGGGCCCCCACCACCACACCCAGGTAATTTTTGTATTTTTAGTAGAGATGGGGTTTTGTCATGTTGGCCAGGCTGGTCTACAACTCCTGGCCTCATGATCTGCCCACCTTGGCCTCCCAAAGTGTTGGGATTACAGGCATAAGCCACCATGCCTGGCCCATTTCCTTCCTTTTAAAGCTGAATAGTATTCCATTGCATGGCTACACTGCATCTTGTTTGTCCATCGATCCACTGATGGACGCTTGAGTTGCTTCTACCTCTTGGCTGTTGTGAACAATGCTGCTATGAACATGGGTATGAAAATACCTGAGTCCCTGTTTGCAATTCTTTTGGGTATATACCGGAAATAGAATTGCTGGATCATACAGCAATTCCGCTCAATTTTTTGAGAAACCACCATGAGCCATATCATCTTCCTCAGAGGCAGCACTCCTTCACACCTTTACCAGCAATGTGCCGGGATTCTAATTTCTTCACATCCTTCCTCACATGCTATTAAATAGCCATCCTGGCCGGGCGCGGCAGCTCACGTCTGTAATCCCAGCACCTTGGGAGGCTGAGGCAGGTGGATACTCCTGAGGTCAGGAGTTGAAGACTAGCCTGGCCAACATGGTGAAAGCCTGTCTCTACTAAAAATGCAAAAAAAATTAGCCAGGTGTGGTGGCACGCACCTGTAATTCCAGCTACTTGAGAGGCTGAGGCAGGAGAATTGCTTGAACCTGGGAGGCAGAGGTTGCCGTGAGCTAAGATTGTGCCGCTGCCCCCCAGCCTGGGTGACAGAGCGAAACTCTGTCTCAAAAAATAAATAAAAATAAATAAATATGTCATCCTAATGGCTATGAAGTGGTTCAATGTGTATCTTTTTATTTGTATAACTTCTTTCAAGTGTATGTAATTATTTTGTGTATATGTAATTTGTTTTACATAGTAGCATTATGCTATTCATTTCCCTCTGTGTCTTACTATCTTCACTGGAAATTGTGTTTAAGATTGATGCATTGGTTTTGTGTACATGGGATTCATTGCTTCTCACTTTTGCATAGCACTTTATGGTGTGCATGAATCACATCCATGTATACTGAGAACCTCCTAAGTTCTTGTGCCAACCTTTCTATATGAGTGATTGAATCTGGTTCCATACAGCAACCCTAAGAAGGTGTTGTAATTACCACATTTCATGGATGAGAAAACTGACACACATAGAGTTAGGGAACGTGCCCAGAGTCACAAAGCCGCAAGTGGTAGAGGTAGAAGTGTAACCCAGGTCATTCTGGTGCCACAGAAGAGCTCACTCGGGTAAGGTGTTACAAAGAGCTATAGCTAGAGATCTGACTTTAGACAAGGGCCCTCTCTTAGGCAAGGGCCCTCTGATGAAAGTTCTAGTCCTGATTTGGCTGCTTATCATCTTAGTGCAAATCACCTTCCTTCATAGACATCACTTTCTGTGTAAAATGAAGACAATTTTAATACTTTTTCTAGATTCATTACATGTTGATTAAATACCCTTTAGCTAAAGGGAAAAATAATCAGAATTGAAGTCAGGCGTTTGTTTCTTTCATGTATTTGGAGTGGTCCACCTGGGAGTCACTCCAAATACGTAAAAACCCTCTGGTGCGTCTATTCACAACGTGAACTGTTCATAGCACGGACTATTCCCAGGGAAACAGAGTGGTTGTCTCTGCTTCCATCCCACCTCTCCTGAACTTTGCACTTACCATGATGAAATATGTTTCCCTTCCAAGGACAACCTCTGCAAAAGCAGGCCTGGCTGTGCCCCAGGAGACCAGGTGTCAGAACAGAGTTGTATCCATCCAAAGCGGCCCACCCTTTCACTGCCCAAAGTCAAGATCAAGAGAGCATGCAGGGTCCTCTCAGCACTGAGAAGAATCAGTTCCTCAGCCCTCCTCCTCCAACCCTTCTCGTGGAGAAACAGGCTGGAGGAGAAAGAACTAGCCCAGAAACGGCACTTATTAGACTTGCAGGTGGGTCCAGCACTCTTTCTGCGTGCACAGCTGTTCTTGTTGCATGGATGCCAGCAGGGGAGGCACAGGGAAGCCTGGTTCCGCCACCCTACCTAGCTGGCTGCCTAGTTATTTCCTTCCCTCTGGAAAATGAGAGGGCTGACTGAGGGCCCCTTCTAATGCCATGTTTTAGAGGGCGAAGCACCTGTCCAGGTCCTTCCACTCCATGTAATCCTCAGATCTCTCTGAGGCTCTTCCTCCGCAGTGCAAATCGCCTTCTTTCATCAGACATTGCTCTCTGTGTAACATAAGGGACTTTAACTAGAGGAGGACAGTTACAGTGCTCTTTCTGGATTCACCACTGCACAGTAAGAACCACCTGCTCCATTCTTACAGCGGAGAGAACAGACGCTCGTCAAGGGGAAGAAGAGAAACAGCCAGAATTGGAAGCCAGGCCAGTCACAGGTGGACACTGAGCCTCTTTTACTTTCTCTGGCTACCTCTCAACGGTTGGAGTTGTTCAGGTCAAGAGGAACATTTTACTGGAAGATGATGACTGCAAGGCCCCTTTCTGCCCATCTTTGCCCACTCAGTCACATCTTCCCCACCAGCACTCTTTGGGGCTTCTCTAGGCTGTGAACGCCTTGAGGACCTTCGTCTTTTATTTTGGAAGCTCTGGAACTGAGCAGGAGGGCTGCAGCATAGAGCTGAGCTCCTTCCACCACTTTTCATGGCATTAACAACGCAAACCTTTTCACCTGAGTTTCCCACAGCCACCTAAGGAGGCCGTGAGGGAAACTACCTCTAGCCCATTTTACAGGTGAGCAAACAGTCCTTGCAGTGTTACCATAGTTGCCCATGTAGAGAACTATTTTACAAAGAGCTCGATCAGTGATATCATCTTTGCCTTCCGTGACCCAGGCGGCTGGGTACGGTGTCAAGATCGGAGACTGAGGCTTCAGCAAAGTATTAGGTTCAAATTCCAGCGCTGCCACTTGGAACCCTGAGTAAGTAATGCAGTCTCTCTGTGACTCGGGAGAGTCATCTGTAAACGTGAGGCACAGGAACTTCTACCTCACCAACCATTGTTAAGATTGAATCAGAGGGCAGCAGGCGGGCTACCTGGAATGAAGAAAGCAGTCAATAAATGTAGATTGTGTCATCCTTGTCTCTCTTGAGGGATGGGAAGAAGAGAGTGTAACCTATGACCACAGCAGCAGCGCGTTAACAGGAGGACCAGCCAGGAACGGAAGCCACGTTGTCAAACCCCAGTTGGGGTTCAGGGATTCTTTCCAGGCGGGTATTTAGGAAGAGACGAGGGTGAGGCGCACAGTGCCCTCAGCAGCAGCAGCAGCCGCAGACTGGCTTGTGGGAGGCGGTTCTCTGGGCCAACAAGGCAAGGGCCCCTGCCGCTTCTGGCCTTATTTTGTGGATTGCGCCACACCTCACAGGGCTTTTTAACTCCCCACCCACTTGAAGGTTTGCAGATAACTTAAAAAAAAAAAAAAAAAAAAAAAAAAAAAAAAAAAGAAAAAAAGGAGCCAGCCGCGCGTCCACCCCACCGATACGGACACCCAAGGGGGGGGGGGAGGCGGGGGAAGAAACAGAG
>NW_022436995.1:7929909-7974204 GCF_009761245.1 Sapajus apella
AAAAAAAAAAAAAAAAAAAAAAAAAAAAAGGCCGGGCGCAGTGGCTCCAGCCTGTAATCCCAGCACTTTGGGAGGCCGAGGCGGGTGGATCACGAGGTCAAGAGATCGAGACCATCCTGGTCAACGTGGTGAAACCCCGTCTCTACTAAAACTACAAAACATTAGCTGGGCATGGTGGCGCGTGCCTGTAATCCCAGCTACTCAGGAGGCTGAGGCAGGAGAATTGCCTGAACCCAGGAGGCGGAGGTTGCGGTGAGCCGAGATCGCGCCATTGCACTCCAGCCTGGGTAACAAGAGCGAAACTCCGTCTCAAAATAAAATAAAATAAAATAAAAAATACAAAGCGGGGGTAGGGGGTGGGGGATTCCTGCTGTTAACAACAAACAAAGGACTTAGACACTGGCTAGTCTGATGTGGGAGGCGGCAGCAAGAAAAAGGCCCAGGGTCCCGGAGTAGCTCCTGAAAGTCACCAAGGGGCCTGCGGGCAGATGCCCCTGAAATCTTTTGATGGGGAGAAAAGACCGGATCTCCCCAAAGTGTCAGTTTGTTGCTGTTTCGCTTTTTTTTTTTTTTTTTTTTTTTTTGAATACATAAACTCCCGAATACTCCTGTCTTGCCTCACTTTTCTGTGAGTTCATTGCTTTGGAAACAAAATTCTCTTGCCTTGATTGGGTGTCAAATTTCCGATCTTTCTCTATCAGGAGATCCAGCAACACCCGGTTATGTAAATTTCTTCCAAAGATAAATTTGAAAGCATCCCCATTCATTCCTTTAAGAATTCAACAGATGTCTTTGAGGCCTATTTTCTGCCGGGTACTCGCTTCACAAGGCTTAAGGGACCCCAGGCTCCAGCCACTGTCGAGGTTGTCACTGAGATCCCCAACTCTCCACTTCTGAGGACCCACTTCTCTCCACCTCCCGCCTCCGCACACGTTCCCGAGGCCCTCAGCCGGTGTGATCTCACCGACGAGAGAATAAAAACAGCCCCCGGGCGCCGGAGCCGGCCAAGGGCCTTGACGGGGATCAGCTAGCGCGGGGCCAAGTGCGCGCCCCAACTTCCTGGGCCCGGGCCTTCCGCGCGCCCCCTCTCGGGCTAGGGTCCCCTCCAGGTTGCACTCCCGCTGGGACAGCGCTTGCTTGCTGCGAGTCCAACCCTCTCCGGCCCGCAACTCCAATCGAGCTGCCGGAGTGTGGGCTCCGAGAGCGAACGCCAAGGGCCGCGCTCAGCCCTCCCTTCTCGCCGCGCCTTTCCCAAGACTTCCTCCCCACGCCCGCCCGACTTCAGGTCGGGGCCGCGCGGGATCCCGCGCGCTCCAGCCAGGGCTGCTGCAGCCCGGGTCGCCCACGTGGGCGTGCTGGGCGTGGGGAGGTGGCGAGGTGGCCGGACGGCCGGGAGCCCTTCCCGGAGCAGGGGGCGGGCAGGGCGCCCGCGCGAGGAGGCGGCGGGGCGCGGGGGAGGAGGCGGGGAGCCCCGGCGGCGAGGGGGCGGTGACAGCGCTAGGAAAGGAGGCTGCACGCGGATTTGCATGAAACACAGACTGGGAGCGGGCGGGAGCGGGAGCGGGAGCGCGGCGGACGCCCCGGGCCGGCCCAGCCAGCGAGCGAGCGAGCCGCGAGCCGGGAGGAGGAGGGCTGCGAGGCGGCGAGCGGCAGAGGCGGAGGGAGCTGCTCATCAAAGCTAGCGCGGCGAGCGAAGTTTGGCCGGGGGTTGGACTTTCCTTCCCGGAGGCGGCACCCAAACAGCTACCCCGTGCGGAAACCCAAACTTCTGCTGCCACTCGGAGTCTCGCGGCCGCCGCCTCCGCCCCGCGTTCGGGGCCTTCCCGACCCGGCGCCGCTGCCGTCCGCCCACCCGCCTGGCCGCCCTTTTCCCCGCCGTGGGAGCCGCTCCGGGCTCAGAGCGGCGCGCCGAACCCCGCAGGCTGCAGCGCGGCGGCCCGGCCCGGCGCCCCGGCAACTTCGCCGAGAGTTGAAGCGAAGTTTGGGTGGCCGAGGCCGGCCCGGGCAGAGCTCCCCTCTGCGCCCCCGGCGTCCCGCCTAGTACAGCCCCGCCGGGGGCGCTCCTCGCCGCCCGCGCGCCCTCCCCAGCCATGTCGTCCATCCTGCCTTTCACTCCCCCGATCGTGAAGCGCCTGCTGGGCTGGAAGAAGGGCGAGCAGAACGGGCAGGAGGAGAAATGGTGCGAGAAGGCGGTCAAGAGCCTGGTCAAGAAGCTCAAGAAGACGGGGCAGCTGGACGAGCTGGAGAAGGCCATCACCACGCAGAACGTCAACACCAAGTGCATCACCATCCCCAGGTGGGGGCCCGCCCGGGGGACCCGGGGGCAAGCAGCCCAGCCGCCTGGCACTGCGGGGCCGACCCAGTGGGGTTGGAGGTGGGAAGAGGGAGAGAGACTGTGCGTGCGTGTGTGTGAGAGTGGGGAGCGAGAGCAGGGGTAGGAAGGGGGTGGGGGGACCCCAAACAAAACCATCTCTGCATTTGCAAAGATCAGAGCCCGAGGCTTCCACGCGGCACTCTCGCTTCCAGACCTCACATTCCCTTTCCACCTCCGGGAGGGGAGAGCCGGTTGCTGCGGGACTCGGCCGCCCCCACCCAGGGGAGCTGGGGCTGGAAGTTGAGGCCCGCTTTGTTCGGCTCCGCGGGCCGGAGCCCCTCCTCCGCCGCCGCCTCCCGCCCCCGCGGCCCGCGCTCGTGGAGCTGGTGGTGTCTCTGCGTTTCTTTTCTTCAGTCCGGTCTCCCCACTTCTTTCCTCTACAGGAATGCGGTCCGTACAGCTGGGGCTGTGGGTGAGGAGCGGGAGCCTCGTGATTGACAGATTCCTTCTTCGTTCTTTCTTTGCCTTCGGGATTAGCATTTTTATCGAGTATTTTTAGACTCGGTTGTGCCAGTCTCCCGCCCCCTGTGCACGCACGCACTTTGGTTGCAGTGCAAATGCTCTGACTTCCAAATGGGAGAGACAAGTGGCAGAAAATAGGGTCTTCTCCCTCACTTCCCACCCCTCATCCCGACTCTTTTGCCCTCTTTTTAGTCCAAGAGATTTTGAGTCCGTGCAGAACGAGGGAGAGGGGCGGGCTGGAGCCGGGCAGATAACAAAACACACCCCAAAGTGGGCCTCGCATCGGCCCTCGCATTCCTGTAGAGCTCTCCTTCCCAAAGCGCTCTGCCATCTGTCTGGATCTCCTTTATCCTTCCCGTCGCGCGCTAGCTAGGTCGGGCGGGAGCCCACAGATGGCTGATAGAAGGGGTCAGTGACTTCAGTCCCCCAGGGGCTTCCTTAGCTTAGCTGTGCCTGGCTGAGAATTGGGGGTGGAGGTACCTTGGCCTCCTGTCTCTACCTCTCAGCCGTCTTTGATTCTGAACCAGGGGAGAGGGTGCGTGTGTTGGGGGGTGGCTGTTTTGGAGGTCCTAGGCTGCAGAGGAATGAATAGAGAGCACCAGGGACTGTCAGCCACGAAGGGTTGTCATCCCTGCTCCGGAGCCAGGGTGGACTCCATCCTTGGCCACCTGCTTGGGGCAGTGGTACAAGGTCTGCCAGGCGAGTCAGGCAGGCACAAAGCAACATCTGTCTGCGGGAACTCAGGGCAGGCTTCCCCTGGAAATAAATGCCACATATGGTGGGAGTGCGGACTTAAAAAAAAATCTTTTTTCACTGGGTGGATCCAGTCAATAAAGGGGGAGGGAAGGCGGTGTGCTGTCTGGGGAAGTTTCTGGGCGTGTGATTGGGAGCCAGAATTGACTTCAGAGGAGGTGGTGTGGTGTGATGTGATGGTCAGAGAGACCCGGGGTTTGGTTCCAGCTCTGGTTCTTAATTCTTCTGTATTTCTTCGGTGCGGGTGGAGAGGGTAGAGTGGGTGAGTATCCTACTTCTCTGTCTGGGGAGGGGTCTGCGAAACCTACCTTGTCCGTATCTGCCTTGGTGCATTGAAGACAAACGCTTTATGCATTGAAAAAGAAAAAAGAAGTGGTATTAATTGTAAAACAGGCAGCCGTGAAAAGTGTTTCACAGTTTACAAAGCACTTTCACATGGTTTTCTGAGGTCCTCAAAAAAAGCAAGCAGGCAACCAGCCAAGCCCTGGAAAGTAGATAAGGTTGGTAGGCCTAAGATTATCACATTTTTAAGTTGAGAAAACTTTAGAAGAGAGAGGTGCAAAGGCTTGGGCAGTAGACACGGGCTTCTGACCGCATGTGCTCTTTCTGCTGCCCCATGCTGCTTTCTACTTTGAAGATCTGAATACATTCTTTGCTGAATGCTAAAGCTCTGTTAGCTTGGCGAGGGCCCTGTGGATCTTTGTATGTGCGGCTGCTCCTTTATCTTTGGGCTGCTGACGGCTTGGCGGAGAGGCCTTGCTTTCCCTCGCCTTGGTAGGAGTTTGTCCTCTGTGAGGCCATACCTTTGGCCTGCCTTTTCCTCTTCTAAAGTCCTGCCGAGACTTTGGAAGGCTAAGACAGATGCACGTTTTGGATGCTTCTGAGAGTTCAAGTGACCCTGCCCTGTGGCCTTCTCGTGACTTTGTTAGGACTGAGGCATCCTTCTGCCTGCCTGGATAGGACCTAATGCAAAAGGACATTTTTTTTTTTTCATCTTTTTTCACAAGTTAGGGAAACCCAGTTGCTTGGGTGGATCCAGACAAAATGGATTTTCATCCTCGGATTTTGTGCCCACGCCTCTGGGTCACCTTGTGTCCCTTGGCAACAGCTGCCGCTGTTTTGGTCGTGGGCAGAAAACTAAAGGCCACATCTTGGGGAGGTGGCTGGCTTGGCCTTCTGCTGATGATATCGTGTGCTGAGCCCCATAGGTTGCAGCGTTGATTGTCAAATGGTCTGCTTTCACCACACTGCCTTTTAGTTTGGAAAGTGGAGAAAGGAAAGTGTTTAACTTAGTCATCCCCCTGTGTGGGTGGGGGTTGGTCACTGGGTGCTTAAAAACACTCTGCAAGATCTGGACTCTGGGGTTTAAGGAGCCCTCAGTCTAAGGAGATTATGCCAAGTGTGTTTTGGCTAATATGTAATCATGAGCTGCAACAGCAACATTTGGCAATTAAAGCTGTATACTAGGGACTTCCAGACCGCAGGCTGGCTGCTTCTCTCTGACACCAGCTGTAACGTGTTTCAATTATGGGGCGGGGGGAGTGCTGGAGTGATGCACACTTGTCAATATCAAGACAGTAAAAGAGATTGGTGCGGAGGAAGTGGTAAGAGCTTCATTTAGATACACTAACAAAGGGGCTGTCAGGCTGCTCTGATGTCTGGCAGGATTGGCAGGATATACACATGTTTTATAACAGCCTCTCATGCCCCACCTGCGTGAGCACCTGAGGAAAGCTGCAAGTCTCTTCCTCGCTAGTTTATAAGAATGGAAGCATTCAGAAGCGTTTGCCACTGAATGAGAGACGGTGTGAGAGCGTTATATCAGGAATAGCACACTTAAAACTTAATTTTCTGGTGGACACTGGTAGCCCGTGCTTCTACGGGGGAATCCATGCCTTGGCCTAGTTGCTGAGAGATAGAGCAAGGTTAAGGCACTGCTTGTTTGGAAGGGAAAATGGGCTTTCTGGTGTCAGAGCACCCAGTCCCGTGGAAAACGGGAGAATCGAAGGGAACACTAGGTCTGACACACAGCATCTGCTCCCTCCCTGTGAATCTGATCTTTTACTGTGGTGCCCTCCTGTTATCTCCTTGAATTTCGCCAGGGTACTCTCACCTTAAGGAGGAAGGATAAAGATCCTAATCTTTATTTATTTATTTTTGAGTTGGAGTCTGGCTCTGTCTCCCATGCTGGAGTGCAGTGGCACGATCTCAGCTCACTGCAACCTCTGCCTCCTGGGTTCAAGTGATTCTCCTGCCTCAGCCTCCCAGGTAGCCGGGACTATAGGTGTGTGCCACCATGCCTGGCTAATGTTTTATATTTTTAGTAGAGACGGGGTTTCACTGTGTCAGCCAGGATGGTCTTGATCTCCTGACCTCATGATCTGCCTGCCTCAGCCTCCCAAAGTGCTAGGATTACAGGCATGAGCCACTGTGCCCAGCCAAAGATCCTAATCTTTAACATTCCTTTTTCAAATTTCTGGGGATAGACCTACTACCAAGGCCGTAGAGCCCTCCCTCTTCTCTCAGCTGCAGCTAGAGCACCAAGCCGGTGTGGCCCATTGGAAGCAAGCCGCCTTCCAGCTGCTAGGGAGGTAGTCCATTGTCTCTTTGCTCTTGTTAACTTTGATTAGGGGAGCTCCACGTAGGGCCGAGAAGAGGAGGGGCCTGCAGGGCATTAGGTAGCTGAGGAGGAGTCTGACTCAGCTGCATCTGAACCTAGGGGCCACTTGATGTTCCCTGGGAACATTTAGAGCCTGCTTGCACCTGGGAGTTGAATGTTTGCAGATGACTCCTCTGTTGATAATTGCCAGTCAAATGTTACAGGGCTGGATTTTATTGATTTATTGGTATGTATTGGACCCCTCCCATGTCTGAGTCCATTTTTTAGGTACCAGAGGAGGATGTAGAGACATACTTGAAAAGTTCGCCGCCTGTGAGAAGCTTACACATCAGTAAGGGAAACATTAATAGAGCATTATTTGAGTACCTAGCTGCTATCTCTTTCTCATTCCCAGCTACCAGTAGAAATATGAGATCTAGTATGGATGATTTTTTGGAGGGCGCGTTGGTATGCCTTTTAAATATATAAGTCATTAGGCTAGAAAATCAAATCATGACAGCCATCTGTTTTCTCTGGAAAAAAACACAAGATTCAGGTCTTATCTACCGTTTTACTACCTGCATGGATTTGGGAATCCACTTAAGTGTCACAGCTTTTATGTCTGCCCCTGTAAAGTCAGGATGAGATAAGCCCTGTGGAAGTGTTTTGTGAGCCAGAGAACTTGACAGGTATGTTACCTTTAGCCTTCCTTCTGCATTCATTCATTATTCAATCATTCGGTCCTTTACTGAGCACGTGCTAAGATGACCACAGCAGGGTCCCAGTACTATTCCAAGTTTTAGAACGGAGCTCCCTGTCTAGAGCGGGAGACAGACTTACCCAAAGGTAGAGGGGCGTGAGCTGTAGCTGAGGAATATGCTAAGTGCCCAGCAGTGTGGAAACAGTTAATTCTGTAGGAGGGAGATGTAGACAGGAGGAGAACCCGTGAGAGGTGGAAAACCTCTCATGGGAACAAGAGTTATCCCAGGGAAGTTTTTGGACTGCAATATGATGTTGGGAACTTTTTGGTACTTGGGGTTAGTTCCCTACAAGAATGAGGACGTCGTTATCTTCTTTTACTAAACTGAGTGCTGCTCTAAATATGTTACTTTGTACCTGGCACTGAACGGCTGTTGACTTGGGCGCTGTATTTTAGTCCACTATAGAGCGTTTTCTCTTTGAAGTAAAAATGTAATTTAGTACTGCAAACCTAACATTCAGGCTTCCTTAGTGGAAACAGGGACTTTAGATGTATCAGCTCAGAATATGACAGGGAGTGTTGATAAAAAGTGGACAACTTGCAGGTGGCTGTTTTGAAATTCAAAGCTTCGGTATGACCTAGCTTCTCATTTCTCTGGTTAACACTTGCTGAGAATAAATCCCAGACGCCTGAGTTTCTGAATGAGCATAGGCGCTTTTAGTGGTATATTTTTAAAAAAGTCTTTGCAAGGATGAAGTTTTAAATGACAATATTAATAACAGAAAAAAATCTATGAATACAGTCGCATTTAATCCTGATGAGAAATGAAAGAAGTTGATGGAATTGAGAGAATTTGCTTCAGCTTATCACATCAGGAATCCAATTAAATGAGTTAAAAAATAAATATTGGTTTAATAATGTAAACGTGATTGCTATATTATTATAATGGAAATAAAATTCACACGATTTAATGAACTGAGCGACCATTAATTTTTACTTGTTAATTTATTAGGAGATTTTAATGCCATTTGATACGCGGAAGAGCCGTTATTCTGTGTGAGCTCCTTAATGAAATAGGACCAAGCAGGGCTTGCTGTAAATGGAAATCAGACTTCATTCCCGTTAACCTTATTCTCCCACCTTCATCCGCGTGTCCTTCAGCTTCCTGTGATTGCAGTGAAGTCCTCTAAGGCTGGAATGCCGCTTTCTTAATCAGCAAGTCTCATGAATAGTCCTAATTGACTTTTGCCCTTTTCTCCTTTGCTGTACTGACTGATTAAAACAAAAGCAAAACTAAAAAAAGACTCCATTCCCTTCCCCAAATCCACATCTCATAGTGCGGGTTGGCTGGCAAGAGGACTTCCCAAGAAGGCTGCTCGTGATGGCAGCCTGCTGAACGTCCGGGGGGTGGGGGGTTCACCAGCCATGTGCACGCGTGAATGGCTGGAGCAGTGCTGGATGGGGCTAGGTCCCCGCTAAGGAGGGCTATGACCTTCTGTTGGCCTCTGAGAGTGCCTGAGCCCTGGAGCCTTCAGTCTCCCCATCTTCAAGCACAATGTTTCCTGGAAATGGTGGGCAGCTGCCATCCTAAACCTGCCCTACAGAAGTTTGGTTTCTAATTTTATTCTAGTCCAAGTTTCAGCACAGAGACAATTCCAAGAGAGCTTGTTGGGTTCATTTTTATGCCTTCCTTGAATGCACCTACGAGGTGTTAATTTCTGTGCCAGGTAACGGGGACAAAATAGTGAATAGGGCAGGTACTATCCCTGGTGTTCTGCAGCTTCTAGTCCACTGGCTGTGAAACACAGGTTCTTTGGAATTGTAAGAATGCTGTATGTGTTCACTCTTTAGCTAATTTGTAAATACTGTTTTCTTGGTGCCAAACAAACCAAATCCCCCAAGCTCTGCAGTGCATTGACTCTCGACAAGGATCTCTCTCACTCTCTGTGTATAACATTATCCTTCGTTTCGACTTAATTAACAGCTTGAGAAATAGCAAATCTATAGCACGAGTCATGCTATCCACTGCTGGTTATCTAAGGCCCTTGCTGTAAACAGCAGCCTGCCACAGTGGCAACTGCTGCAGAATGTTTTGACAGAGACTCAGTTTAAAACGAAAACACAGTAGAAGCCTATTAATTAAGTCTGTTCAGCTAACTCTGGACTAGGCGAAAGTTTGTTTAGCAAGGACTTTTCGCCCCATAAATTCTGTCAAAGCAAAATTACTGATAAACAGGGGTTTGAGGATTATTTTGGAGGTAGGAGTCAGCAGCCCTGGGTGGGTTCTAGACCTGACTCTGTTTCTGATTAGCTGTGAGACCTGGGACAAGCCACTTCTTTGGGCCTCAAAAAGTCTCAACTGGAAAATAGGCTAGCTGAGCTCTATTGGAGGGCCTTTTTGGAATTGGTTTTCATGTAAGTGTTTTGTTTTATTTATTTATTTATTTTTGAGGTGGGGTTTTGTTCTTGTTGCCTAGGGTGGAGTGTAATGGTGCAGTCTCTGCTCACTGCAACCTCTGCCTTCCAGGTTCAAGCAATGGTCCTGCCTCAGCCTTCTGAGTGGCTGGGATTATAGGTGCTCGCCATCACACCTGGCTCATTTTGTATTTTTAGTGGGGACCAGTTTCAGCATGTTGGCCAGGCTGGTCTTGAACTCCTGGCTTCAAATGATCTGCCCGCCTTGGCCTCCATTCAAAGTGTTGGGATTACAGGTGTGAGCCTCTGTGCCTGGCCACATACAAGCATTTTAGAAGCTTCCAGTTGCACGAATCTAGTTGATCAGTGAATCACAGATCTTTCTTAATTATTAATGTTCCAAGACTCTATCACCCTGGTGTCAATTTACATAAGTAAAAATAATAAAATTATAATTCAGCCTTTAATTTAGGTGATTTCCCTCCCTCTTCCTTGCCTCTTCCTTACTCTGTCAGCCGAAATCAGTGAAATTTAACTACAAAGAAATACAAAAATAATGCTAAGATGAAGACGTGGAGCTGTGCCTCTTGAGATGCAGTGAACAGTTTTTCTTCTTTTGTTGCTATTTTTGGGTATTCTAAGAACAGGAAGTTTACTTAAACTAATGACCACCGATGCCTAAAAATGGTTAAATGGAAGAGGTAGGCATTATAGAGGATACCTGTGGAAAATGTTTGCTCATATGTCAGAGTTGACCCAGGAAGCTTCCTTTATTTATTTCCAAGCATCTATATAAAGAAAGACTACACTTGATTGCGTAAGCATGAGCCTTTTGTTAGGCAGCGTGGAAGCTGCAAGTTTAAACTCCAGTGAGGAAATGAAGAGTGAGTTTCCTCCTAAATAGTTCTTCTTCAGTATCACATGGCTCTCCCAGCTTATATTTGGCAGGTTTTTCTCTTGAATGCTTTGCTGGTAGTTTAGGATTATTGTTTCTTCTTTCTTTCTTTCTTTTTTTTTTGAGTTGGAGTTCTCTGTCGCCCAGGCTGGAGTGCAGTGGTGTGATCTTGGCTCACTGCAACCCCTGCCTCCAGGGTTCAAGCGATTTTCCTGCCTCAGCCTCCCAAGTAGCTGGAACTACAGGTGCCCACCACCACACCCAGCTAATTTTTGTATTTTTAAGAGACAGGTTAGGACTCCAGTATTGTTTAAGAAACATGTGTATGACTTTGCCTTTGAAGCCTACAGAGTGGTAAATCTGGTCCCTTTTGCTGTTAAGTGTTGCATCACAAACTGCCAAGCCAAGGTGTAGCTCTGAGGTGTCACCATTTTTTTTTTTTCTTTTCAACTGGACTTTTGAAAATAGTAATGCTTTTGGGTGTGTGTTTTTTAAAGGTCTGTTTTTACGCTGTCACAGCTCAAAAATGCCAAAAGGCATTTTTTCCTTAAAAAATCACCTCTGGGTTAAGCCCAAATGTGGAGTAAGGAATCCAGAAAGGACTTTTTGAGTAGCTACAAGTAGCTGAAAGCAGGCACTGGTGATGGAAATCGGGTTTTTCCTTTTGCTTCAAATCTTCCTGGTTGTAAACTTTTTCTTACCCTTATTGAAGTCAGATTCAAGGTAAGCCTAATTTCTCCCAGCCGTGGGAGGCCAGAGTGAATTGCTATTTGCTGTGCCACCCCTTCACCTTTTGTGTGTGGCTGCTTGTCTCTCCCCAAACAGGTTCTTCATACATTACCTGGGGAGCAGGGAGGGGGAGGACAGGAAGAGCACAGTAGGGCAGAAAGAGCAAAGACTCTCAAGTCTGACAGATCTGGGCTTGAGTGTGACAGTTTTTAGCTATGTGGTGACCTTGGGTACTTTGCTTCAAGTTATTGAGCCCCAGTTTCTGCATCTGTAAACTGAGGATGAAACCACCTACTTCACAGAAATCAACCCAAGTGGCCAGGTGCGGTGGTTCATGTCTGTAATCCCAGCACTTTGGGAGGCTGAGGCAGATGGATCATCTGAGGTCAGGAGTTCGAGACCAGCCTGACCAATATGGTGAAACCTCATTTCTACTAAAAATACAAAAATTAGCTGGGCGTGTTAGCGGACATCTGGAATCCCAGCTACTCAGGAGGCTGAGACAGGAGAATTGCTTGAGCCAGGGAGGGGGAGGCTGCAGTGAGCTGAGATTGAGCCACTGCAGTCCAGCCTGGGAGACAGAGCGAGACTCCATCTCAAAAAAAAAAAAGAAATCAACCCAATTGAAATAAGATGTATCAAGTACTTGGCCTGTATCGATCATAGCACATAGTAGGTGCTCAGTTAACACTCATTTGCACCCCCCCCCTTTTTTTTTTAGATGGAGCCTTGCTCTGTCACCCAGGCTGGAGTGCTGTGGTGCAATCTCGGCTCGGCGCAATCTCGGCTCACCACAATCTCTGCCTCCTGGGTTCAAGTGATTCTCCTGCCTCAGACTCAAGAGTAGCTGGGATTACAGTCACGCACCACCACGCCCAGCTAATTTTTGTATTTTTAGTAGAGATGGGGTTTCACCATGTTGGTCAGGATGGTCTCAAACTCCTGACCTCATGGTTCCCCTTGCCTTGGCCTCCCAAAGTGCTGGGATTACAGGTGTCAGCCACCGCGCCCAGCCTTCGTTTTCCTTTTCAAAGGGGAAATTTGGCAGATGGTGTCCATCGACTCCAGTAGGTGATCCCCTTCCCACCCCGACACGTGCTCACAGAGCATTCTCATCTGGAGAGTCTCAGTTGATTGTAGAGTGAAAGGATCTGCTTCCAACACACACAGATGACACCCAGCCGTGCCACTTGCTGGTGTAAGGCTTGGCAGGCCACTGAAAGAGAAACAATTCATATTCTTAGGTGGCTCTGCCCTCCCCCCCTTACCTTCTCTATCATTATTTCAGAAAATTTGTTTGGTCGACTAAAAATAATAGTACTGAAAACAAACTTGGATGAATCAGTGCTCCTGGGGCGGGGGATGGGTAAGATCCTGAAGCACAAACGCAGTGACTCATGCGCCCGTCACTGATAGCTGCCCGTAAATGCATGGAAGTGCATGATGTTTATTGTTGCTGGTATTTTTTTGAGGCTTAAGTTGGAAGGCGCTTCCGGCTCTCCCTCCAGTACTGGCTTACTGGTTAGCTGGGCTGTTGAGTGAGAACGGTCAGGTCCAGAAACTCATGGCTCTGAAGTGACCTGGACATGGTGGTGGTACCCTTGACTGCCCTCAGATATGTGCAAGAGGGAGCTGAGGCTTAAAGGGTCATGCTTTGGTCCTCCACTTGGCTGTGCTCCTCTTCTTGGGGCAAGGAGACTGCAGGGCCAAGGGACAGGCCCGTCTAGAGCCAGCACTTGTTTTTCCCACATCATACTCAGAGGCCTGGCCCTTCAGTTCCCTGCCCCAGAGTCTTGAGCCTGTTTCCAAGTCCTGCATGGGCCTCTTCCCCAAATCTGTTACTTGGGGGCACACTGTGTTGGCCATGGACAGCACGTGCCCCTGCGGGCCCAATGGCTGGGCAGGGAGTGCGGGGGCAGGAAGGGATTGACTAGAACTTGGACATGTGGCCTGGGAAGTCTGCGTGGGTGTGTGTGAGGCCTCTCAAAGTTACAGGTGGTGCTGGGGGTGGGCTGAGATCTGCAGCTGGGTCTCTCTGAGCTTCCACATTCCACTGTGGCACCAAGGGGTCAGGAAATCCTTAACTCAATCCTGGACTTCAGGTCATGTTAAAGTAGTGGTCAAGGTAGCCCTTTCTGTGTACTCTTGCCCTGGGACCCACCAGTGGTAGGGACAGACTTTTTTTTTTTTTTTTTTTTTTTTTTTTTTTAAGACAGTCTTGCTCTCTCACCAGGCTGGAGTGCAGTGGCGTGATCTTGGCTCACTGCAACCTCCGCCTCCCGGGTTCAAGCTCAGCCTCACAAGTAGCTGGGACTACAGATGTGCACCACCATGCCCGGCTAGTTTTTTGCATTATAGTAGAGACAGGTTCTATCATGGTGGCCAGGATGGTCTCAAACTCTTGACCTCATGATCCACCTGCCTTGACCTCCCAAAGGCCGTCCCCTCTCTTTTTCTTTTTAGCACCATCCACTCAGCTGCGTGGTCACAACTAAATTCCAGTCCAGGTGGCACCATTATATGGGCAGGATTGTGGAGATGTTCACAGGACTTGATTTCCCTCGCCGTGAACCTGGGTCAGAATAAATTTAATGCAGATCAGGGAGAAGGAGCTACATATTGTGGCTGCTCATTCAAAAAGCGGAGCAGAGCGCTGGACCACTGCATGTGCGTTTGTCTGCTGGAAATCTTTATTAAGCATCAGAGATACGGAGATGAAGTCGTGTCTCTGAACTGCTCAGAGGCAAAAAGGGACACAGTAACCACAGTTAACGGTGGGCCTGTGGAAGAGACACTGTAATGAAGTCAAACAAAATGCCTGGGAGCCCAGAGGAAGAGCAGGTCTGTTTCTGGAAGTGTCAGAAGGCTTCACAGAGGAGGCAATGCTCAAGAGGGGCCTTGAAGGATGGGTAGAAGCGTAGGCGTGGGGTGGGAGACAGTACGGAGCACAGACCAGACTGCGGAAGGGCCTGATGTCCAGGGAAGACAGGACAGTGTAGAGTGGCCAGAGTGTGGACAAGGGCGTGGCCAGAGAGGAGGGAGAAGGATGTTGTCAAGGGCTTTGGTTTGCCAATCTTGCTGCTTCGCATTTGGACCTTGCTCTGTAAGCGTCCAGGAGATTTTAAAGCAGGGGAGTGGCATAGCAAAAGCCACCATTCTATCGTTTCTTATTTCATTTCCTCCTCTTACCCCGTGGCTGTTAACAGTAGGCTTTCTGCTTGAGTTATCCAGGTCAGAGTCATAATCCCTTACACCACCATGTGGACAGCTTTAGGCTATGTCTGGACCAGGTTGAAAATAGCGTTTTGTTCACTGCTGGGAGAGAAGACGTGTTGTTCATCCAGCAGGGCTCAGGGAACCCAGGCGTTCGGGTAATTAGCCCGTGAGTCATGTCGGCCTCTCGACGTGGATTCCTTGGGAAGCTAGGCAGGGGGCTGCTGGGCTCCATGCAGATGCCTGGTCTACCCAAGCACCGGCCCCCAAATTAGATCTCGGCCTCTGCTGGGTCTTCCTGAACCTGACACAGCGCCGTCCTATGGACCATCTCTGGTCAGTGTTTTTAATTTCTTTGTTGATCATTATCAAGGCCAGGCTTTCCAATTCCAGACCGCACTGCAGTCAGTGAAAAATACCTAAATTCTCTACTGCAGACTCATAGCATGATGTATATTTATTAAAAACGGATTCTCTTCGTTAATAAGAGAGTAAAATAGCGTGTTTTAATCAGTGTTCTTCATTCATTTTATCATTGAGAGGTTGATGTGCCTGGCCTGTATAAGGTCAGTTTATTGTTGTTGGTGTTTTAAGTTGCTGGGTTTTTAAAAGATTGAGTTTCGTGTCCAAGGACTGATTCTAGTTCTTGGGCTGTTTTTGAAAACATTGCTGGAAACCTGTTACAGAAGGCAAGGCTGGGGCAGCCCGTTGCAGTGCCGTGGGTTAAAATCCCTGCTCCTCCATTGACTGTGGTGGTGACTGTGGACACGTCATTTAACTTTGAGCCACCTTTTCCTTATCAGCAAAATGGAAAAAACAATGACCTCCATCAGGAGGGAGGTTATTGAAGTTATTTATTTAGATCAGATTAGATTTATTTAAAATTAAAAGCTTCTTGCGGCCAGACACGGTGGCTCACGCCTGTAATCCCAGCATTTTTGGAGGCCGAGGTGGGAGGATCATGAGGTCAGGAGATCGAGACCATCCTGACTAACACAGTGAAACCCCATCTCTACTAAAAATACAAAAAATCAGCCGGGCTTGGTGGCACGTACCTGTAGTCCCAGCTACTGGGAAGGCCGAGGCAGGAGAATTGCTTGAACCTGGGAGGCGGAGGTTGCAGTGAACCGAGTTCACTGCACTCCAGCCTGGGCAACAAGAGTGATACTCTGTCTCAGAGAAAAAAAAAAAAAAAAAGCTTCTTGCAAGCTGTGAAATGTTTTGCAGTGTCACATATTATTTCTTTATAGTGCAGAAGTCACTGCTATTTCTAAAAAACCCAGGATGGTAGTTAAGGCTTCCAACTTTACACCCAGATTCCCACAGAGACCTTTTGACAATCATAAATAATGCATACAATTCAATTCGAGTAGGAGCTGGGGACACACGTGCTCTGGTGCCTTGTACTAGAAGCTTAGGTGAGCTGCTGCTCTTGGCCTTCCTTTTCCAAGCATTTGACTCAGAAGACGGTCGAGTCAGCAGTGCTGACCGTTAGCAGATCATCTAAGCCCACTCATGTGAGGTGATCCTGGTAGGTGCTGCATGGACTGAGTGTTGACTGCGAGCTGAGTGTGTGCCGGAGTGGGCGATCTGGTTGATCTTACTTACCTACAAGACTCTGGGAAAGATGGGTTATTTATGTTTACAGAGGAGGGGGACTGAAGTATTGAGGAGTCAGTGGCAGAACAAGAATCTCAACTCAGGTCTCTGGTTCCTGACCCTAGTTCTCTGCCCTGCAAGAAAGGAGAGCCGTTCTTCATGCACAAAGCCGTGACAATGTGATCATTATTCTCTTTTGGTAAATAACAGAAACAAGGTTCAGATGACTTAGGTGAGTTGCTTTAGGTCTCAGGCTAAGGGCTGGAGCTGGATTTGCCACTGAAGTTCTACCCCTTCTAGAATCTAGGGTGCCTACATAATTTATCAAACAAACGGAGGCATTTCCAAGCGTGAAAAGGGGCACTGATTATGGCCACTATTAATCACGGACCTCGGCGGTAAACCGGGACGGTCCAGGAAAACGTGAGTAATCGTCACCCTGCCTCTGGTCATGATACCCGACCAAAGTAATGGAGAATTGGATCTGCCAGCTCATGTGCTGTTGCTGAAGTGAAAGGCAATGTGCACATGCTGTCCTGCTGCTCTAAGTGAAGGACTTGCCCCAGGTCATACAACAAGTTGGCAACATAGTATTTTGTGGACGAGACCTTAAAAACGTAGTGAAGTTAGCACGAGAGCTTCGTTAGCGGGAACAGGAGTTCGGGAACATTGGGCTGTGCTGAGATCTACTACTGAAAAGGAGGTTGAGGTCAAGGTCAGGTGTGTATGGAGCAGGTGGGGGTGGTGGCGGCAGGGGGGGCAGGGCATTCACGTGGCTCTAGTACGTTGGCCCCATCATCAGGCCCTGTCCCTTTGAAGCCCAGGAGATGCCACTAGGCCCAATGCAACTTGGATGATGTTTAATGGCTAAGAGCAGAGATTTCTTCTGGGACCTGACTTTTGCTGCTCCCTGCTTCATTTTAGCTGAGGGCTTCAAAGAGACTATTGGCTGGGAGTGGTGAACGTTTAGTGGATAATCCTGCTGAAGAATTTTGGAAGGCCTTGAGGAAGGAATTAAAAATAACAGTAAGCATGCCTTCTCTTTCTCTTTGATTGTGGGCAATGCATGGAATGTGCCAGGGCCGCTGCGGAGCAAGCACGTGGCCCCAGATAACCCCTCCCCACCAGCGAAATTCTGCAGGGAACATGGCAGGGCGATGCTGTTTCACTCCTGCCTTGGACTCTCAGGGTTTGTTTCCGCGATCATCCAAACCTCATCCTCCTCCTCTTGCCCCACATAATTTATTGGACGTCTGGAGAGGGACTTGAATTCCCTCAGCTCTCCAACCAGACTGCTGCCGTGGGCGAGGCCGTCGGGTGAGCTCCAGGGAGAGCCGTCGGAGTGACAAAGAGGAACAGTGACAGGCTGAGAAACGCGAAATATAATTTCAAACCAAACTTGGCACCTGTTTGGAGAACTTCAGCTGATACTACAGTGGCCCTGTCGTTCGCCTGTGGCTCAGCCAGGTCTTATAAATAGAACAAGAGGCATTTCCCCTTTTGTTACCCCACAGACACGCAGAGGCATGTGTGGGGGTGGCATGGACAGAGAGTATTAATTACTTATGCTCCAGTTCATCAGACAGTCATCGTGGGAACTGAGCCCTGGTGTCACGAGGATGACTGGGCCATCTTGTGGGTAAGGCTGGAAGCGGCTTTTGAGTCTCCTGAGTTGCGGCTCTCCTCACCATTGCCACCGTCCCTCCCCAGCTGAGGCCCTCAGCCCCTCATGCCTGCGTGCTGTGGTAAGCCAGTTGGCCTCTTCTGTCTCCAGTCTATCTCACGTTCTGCATCAGGGGCCAGCATCGCTGTGTCAGGATGCTTTTTGGCTGAAAGTGACCCGAAACCCAGCAAACAGCTTCAATCCTATGAAGGCTAGCAGCAGGGAAGTTTCAGGTGTCAGAAGGACCCAGGAGCCTTCCATCTTTCTGACCATCTTCTCTTTAAGCTTGTCCCCTGGTGGCCCGAAGGTGGCACAGCTGGTTGCAGCTATTACCATCTATAAACAGTTGCATCCAAGGTCAGAAAAGGACTCTTGTTCCTTGGGGGTCTCTTTAGGAAGAAAACCTTCCCCAGGAGCCTCCTGGGATCTTGTTGGTCAGTATCGTATCACATGCAGTCAATGACAGAAATAATGGATCCTCAGCCACCTCTTGAGGTCAAGGGCCCAGGCTATTCCTTTGACTCATCTGGGTAATTAGTATGGAGGTAGGTGCTTAGTAAATTTTATCTAGGTTGGTGCAAAAGTAATGGCAGTGGCCAGGCGTGGTGGCTCACACCTGTAATCCCAGCGCTTTGGGAGGCTGAGGCAGGTGGATCACGAGATCACGAGTTCAAGAACAGCCTGGCTAACATGGTGAAACCCCGTCTCTACTAAAAGTACAAGACATTAGCCAGGTGTGGTGGTGTGCACCTATAATCCCAGCTACTCAGGAGGCTGAAGCAGGAGAATCACTTGAACCTGGGAGGCAGAGGTTGCAGTGAGCCAAGATGGCACCACTGTACCCCAGCCTGGGCAGCAGTGCGAGGCTGTCTCACACAAAAAAAGTAATGGCAGTTTTGCCATTATCTTCAATGAAAAGAACATACTATTGAAAATAATGGCAAAACTGCCATGACTTCTGCACCAACTTACTAATGAATACTTGTTGGTTGCTGGTTTCCTTCTCTGAGCGAGAGTCCTGAACACTTACTGATGTCTGGCTGACTTCTGAGGATGTGATGGTTAAGTCTGCCCTCACGGAGCCTGGAAGTGGATGGGCTAGAATTGTGTTTGGAGCGTCTCCTGAGTAGATCATGGCAGTCTGGTGGCTTTGGAAGAGTTGTTAACTTGAGGCCCAAGGAGACAAAAGGAAGTGAGAAGCACGGAGGGGGACTCTATCACCTCTGAATGCTGTGCCCAGACCACACATTGTGTGATGCAAGCCGGGTTCTTTCAAGTTTCAAGCAGCTGCCATTTCTGTCTCCACCCCTCCACCAGCCTTATTTTCCTATTGACAAAACGACGGACGGACGATAACAACTTGCGCTTGGGGTTGGAGTGGGGGCAGGGCCCAGCACGGAGCGCCGCCTCCCCCAGGGGAAATTTTCTAAAGGTTCTTGCGGTGTTCTAGCTTCCAAAACCATATGCAGTTTAATTGCATGTTTAGTATCTCGGTGCATCTCGCCTGCGTTGAATCGGCTGGAAACTTTCTCTGAAAGCATATACATGAAGACATAAAAATTCTATAACTGTCTACTGGTTAAAAACAAAGTCCCTGGCCAAATTATATCAAGTTTTGCCATCTTTTGACGGAACTTTCTGCAGATGGGGAATACCCTTGAGTCTTCCTGTTGCAAAGAGCTGGTAGCTCACTCCAAGGGTGCAAGTGCCCTTTCTTTTGAATTCAGAGAAAACAGAGCCTGTCCCAAGGCCTTGTGATTTGTTTTCCTATTGATCTAGGAGCTGGGATAACTTGGAACCCCAGGGAACATCTCAGAGTTAATTAGTTTTTTGAGGTCTTCCTGTTTTTCTTGCTTGATTAAAAGAGTTGCAGTTTTTGCTTTGATTGTTTAAAAAAGAATCTATCACCACTACAGATTTAAGAGGTGGGGGTTGGCATAGGGTGGGCACTCCAGGAAATACATAAATTGTCTTCCTGCCCTCTTGTCCTGGTGGAGCCCAGAGAGGCCCCTTTGTACATGGACCTGGATCCAATAGCTACTTTCCTTGAAAATTCTTTCGTTTCCAGAAGCAGTGGCCAGGTGAGCCTGGGCATGAAACCAGACCAAGTTGCCCCAGTTTGAGGCTGGTTCTGTTTGATCAGCTTCAGTTCTGAACTTACTGGTGCAAGTTCACCGCTCAGAGCGCGTCAGCCTGTGGGGAGACGGAGGCCCTGATGGCCAAGCCAGGGTGCCCCCAATCCTTTGTTTAACCACGGCTGTGGACCAGTGGTCTCAGATGTTTACCGTCTTCTGTTTATAAGAGGGAAGTGTGGTCATATTTCTATCTCTCTTGTGGGCTGCACGGTTGCCTTACTGGGGTTCATGTGGGAAGTGGTTACTGTCAGGAGGAGGGTGAAATAACAGTACTCACCAAAAGGCTTTGATCTAGTGATCTTTTTAAATGTCATCTTTTGGCCACTGTGTTTTTTTATTTTTATTTTTTGCTATCTGCTTTAACTTCAACCATGAGAAAATCAAACCATATGCTGGACATCCTTCTACCCAGCTGGGCTGAGTCAGAATTGCAGTTCAGACTTCTTCTGCTCTCCCTGGGTTTCATGTGCTTTCACTGTGGGGGTGTCTTCCAGATCTGCAGTTCTCCAGCGCCAGGGACCCCTCAGCTCCAGCTCCTCTCCAGACAATACCTGAATGTCCCTACAATATCTCAGACTGAATTTGTGCCATTTCTTCTTTCTCCTCCCACATCATTCCTGGAGCCCCCAGGTTCTAAAAAGTGTTGAATCAGCGAGTGAACAAATACTATGAGACCTAGAGAAAGTGTGATCTTAGCAGCGTCCTGTTTTCTGGGTGAGGTTGAGGCCCCTTGGCCACTCTTGCTGGTGGAGATGGGCTTTATGACTTTGAGGAAGTCAACTTGACTTCCTGGGTGTTGGCCTTCCCTTCTGCGGAATGACAGCCTTGAAGGGAGAATCTGAAAAGTCTGTGTATTCGTTCTCAAATATTCATGATACCCCTCTGAATTCTTGGCTTCTTGCCTTTGGCTGTTTTCTCAATGCTTATATTTTCCTGGGGGACAAATCTGCGTTTTCATCTGAGCTCTGCCGTCAGAGGTGAACCATTCCTTGATAACCTATTTAATTGTATTATCATGGATAATTCATCACGTATTTACTGCGCTGCTTATGTTGGTGGTGGTGGTGCCATCAGACACGTGGTCCCGGAGCTGCAACGCGCTGCTGACCAGGACGGTCACACTTGGAGCATCCCAGGGCGAAATGAGACCTCGCCCGAGAACCTACTCGCAGGCTCGGGGTAGCCAGTCTGCAGGCGAAGAGGAATTCACATTTAGCCCGAAGCACAGGTTTTCTGTGCTTCCAGGCACCGGCTGCATTCCAACCGTAGTGCCATAAAAATCCAGGAAGGAAGGGAAACGTGTTCACAGGTTGGTTAGAGATTTTGAAACCAACAATCAGCTCTCTCTTATCCACAAGAAACTGGAATCTACAGCTGGCTCCAGTCCCTCAGACCCGCTGCTCAACAGAATGCCCTTTCAAAACTGGGTTAGACTCTGTGCTAATGGCTTTTTCCATGAACCTCAGCCAGCCGACAAATATATTCTTTGGGGATTACAATCAACTGGGATGCTCGGGAATCTTTAAAGAGAAGCACTATCTTGGCTGTCTTTGCCCTCAGTTTTAAGGCCAGTGAGGAAGGAGACGGTGCCTTTCAGAGGTAAAGCAATCGGAGGGTGGTCCCTGAAAGCATATGATTCAGTAAACAACCGACCCGTCCTTTGTCCCCGTTTTTGTCCAGCATCTGTCACCACAGGGGCTCCTCTGTGGTGTGGAGGAGACAGAATTAGACTCAGGCCTGGGTTCTAGGTCTGCCTCATAGTGAACCAGCTTTATGACCTTGGGTGAGTCACTTTTCTCCCCTGGCCCCTGGCTTCCTCTTCTATAAACTGAAGGTGTTGGCTTAGCAGGATTTTAAAGTTTCTTCTACTTCAAACATTCTGATTCCTGCCCTTGCATTCAAAGAAATGACTCTGTTACTCATTTGGGTAGTTTCAGAATCACTGTCTAGTCAACTGTGGCCTAGAATTGGGGGCCTGCAGTTGAGGACAGGATGGAAAAGAGGTTTGAGGTTCAGGGCGAGCTGTGGGGGATTAGGATTTGCAGTTGGCCGTTGGTGTCACTACAGAAGGTTCTCAACCATGGCTTCTGATGCTCAGACCACCCCAAGACCAGTGAATTTCAAATTTCTACAGGCAGGGCTGGGGAAATACGTGTATATCTTTTTATTAACTTTCCCAGGTGATTCCGGTGTGTAGTGGGGATTGGGAATCACAGCCATAGATGCTTGTGCAAAGCTGTGGCTCAGTGTTACAGGCATGTGTTCTGGGTGGAAAGCGATAGTCGTGGGTCAAAAATAAATAGAAAGCACACACGCACACAGAGAATAGCTCTCAGTTCTGGAAGCGTGTAGGTTTGGTCATCACGCGCGCTGGTGGTGAGCAGCTGACCTGAGGTTGAGCGTCCCAGTTCCCTCCTATCTCCGGGTCAGTGGTTTCTCATCATCTTTGAAGTAGTGGAACCATCTGTAGCCGGTTCTTTCTGCCCAGAAACTCACAGCACTAAGTGGGGGGCGGTGCAGGGGGGTGGAGCAGGAATGGATTAAACAGGCCCTTATACATGCCCACACTTTTTGCGTGAAACTAAGTTCGAGGCCTTAGCCAACTCCGGCATACCTTAGTGTGAGATCCTCAGCATCAGCCTGGTGGGTTCTAGGGGCCACGGAGGCTGTAGGGGTGTGTGTTGCCTCTGCTGCTTTGGTGAGAGAGGGTCCCTGTCCTTGGCTGAGAACTTCCTGTTCTGCCACTTCATCAGCAGTAGCATCTAAACGGCCCCTGAAGGGGATCTGTGCCTACAGCTGAAGAACTCTGATGGGACACAGCTGTCTGCATTAAAATATTAACAGAAAAGGTCAAACTGGGAAGAGTCAGCTGAGTTGAAATATCTGATTCAGGTGAAGGGATGGGCTTGCAGATCCTTAGTTGGTGTGAAATGAGCCCTAGGAGGGGGGGCTGTCTCAGTGCAGATTAACCTCGAGGGCTTTCCCAGATGAAGGACGGCGGTCGGAGAAGCTTTGCAAATAACAAGGTTTGAGATGCCATTGTACACACATGCCAGATGTAGGTTGCTATTTTTTCAAATCAATGAGAAATCTGTCAGATATTTGTGAGGCTAAGCAAGGCACTCAGAGAAATGGAAAATATAGTTCCTGCCCTCAGAGAGCTGAGCATCTTCCTGGGAGTTTGAATACACAGTGAAGACCTTCTAAGCCCTGGCCACAAAGTGAGGATCAGAAGACGGAGCCATGGAGAGTGGAACGGGACACATGGGTCAAGGAACGTGGACCTGAGTGAGTAAAAGCAAGACACTCAGGTCCCACTATCACAGTGCATGTCTTCTCTCTCTCTTTTTTTCCTGAGACGGAGTTGAGCTTTTGTCGCCCAGGCTGGGATGCAGCGGTGCGATCTGGGCTCACTGCAACCTCCGCCTCCAGGGTTCAAGCGATTCTCCTGCCTCAGCCTCTCGAGTAGCTGAGATTACAGGTGTGTGGCACCATGCCTAGCTAATTTTTGCATTTTTAGTAGAGACAGTGTTTCACTTTGTTGGCCAGGGTGGTCTCGAACTCCTGACCTCAGGTGATTCACCTTCCTTGGCCTCCCAAAGCACTGGGATTACAGGCGTGAGCCACTGTGCCCGGCCTCTTCTCCTCTCTAACATGACGTCAGTGTCTCTGGGAAGCAGCCCTCGTGGGCACCTCATTGGTAGCAAGAATGACTTCATGTTCTTGCTCCCGTGAAAATTCTCTACTTTCACGAGTAAATTTTCCTCTAGGTTTTTTCTTTGTCTGCAAGTTGCAGGGAGTGTGTTCTTTGCCGGATCCCTGCTTTGATGATTACTATCTGCTTACCCGAATTTCCTGCATCGTTTCATTTGGAAGGTCTTTCCTCTTTGGACCCTGAGATGCTGTGTAATACGATGGTTCTTGGTTTCAGTAGGCACCTGGCACCCTCTCGGCCACGGCCGCATTTCAGGTATGGATGGGAGTGATTATCTGTGCATCGGAAAACTCAGGTTTGCCGTGTGAGCAGGTTGTGTGATCATCAGTAAATGCAGGACTGGCTTTGTTAGGCCCTGGTTGTGGCCAAGGCTTTCCTTTCCCAGCGGGTGATTATTCCACATTTCATGGTCACAAGCTGAGGGTAATCAGGAGCAGATAAGAAAGCCCTGTGTAGAGCAAAGTACGTATTTCTTAAGTGGGGGGAGGCGGCAGAGGCATTATATAGACGTGTGTGTTTGTGCATGTGTTTAAAAAAAGGCTTATATTTTCTGGGCAGCAGAACTTAAGTTTCCAGTAAACATCTCCTCCCTTTTACTTTACCTTTTAATTTTGTGTTTATGGTCTCTGTGCCTTGAAATTGTTTTTGCTGTGATGCCAGCCCTGCCTGAAACGGGTGGAGCAAGCCCAGCCCTTTGGAAGCCACAGTTTAGATCAGAGTTCTTGGACTGACAGGGCCCAGCCGATTGACAGCCCAGACCCGATAACTCCATCTCAACCAGAAGAATAAAAATAGAAACCTAGAGCTGGAGCGGGAGGGGACGCACGTTTGTTAGTCTACCCCCACTCTCACCTTTATCACAGGAGGAGTGATAAAGTGCTGCTGAGTGTGGTTCTGGTCTAGGGCTGGTTGACTGGAGCCCCAGACCTGGGACTAATTCTGCCCGGAGCCCGTGGCCCAGAGGATGGGTGCGCAGTGGGGTTAGCTGGTGCTAAATGGCTCTCCTGATAGATTTGGGATCTCACTGTTCTTGTCTTAGCGTTTTTTACTTGTTGGGTCAGGGGAGGTGAGCTAGGGGGGCAGGGGCTAGGGAAGCCCACTGTAGAAACACTGGGGCAGAGTGTCGGCCAGCATGAAAACGCGTGGAAGGGAGGGAGGCGGGCAAGAGACGCTGTGGGAGAAAAACCCACAAATGCAGCAAAGCCATCGCAGCCCGAGCGGTGGGGGGGCCCGGGGGGGGGGGGGGCCCGAGCGGTGGGGGGGCCCGAGCGGTGGGGGCGGCAGTGAAGGAAATACGTTGGTGCTTGGCTGCTGCTTCATGCCACTTTTAGTTCAGCGCTGCTAGGAAGGCTATTTCAGAATGCTCCCGAGCGGGAGGGGGCCGCTGCTCTGGGGTATGAAGGGCATGCTAGGGCCGGGTGCGGTGGCTCACGCCTGTAATCCCAGCACTTTGGGAGGCTGAGGCAGGCGTGTCATGAAGTCAGGAGTTTGAGACCAGCCTCACCAACATGGTGAAACCCTGTTTCTCTACTAAAAATACAAAAATTAGTCGGGCATGGTGGCATGCGCCTATAATCCCAGCTACTCAGGAGGCTGAGGCAGGAGAATCGCTTGAACCCGGGAGGTGGAGGTTGCAGTGAGCGGAGATCGCGCCACTGTACTTCAGCCTGGGTGACAGAGCGAGACTCCATCTAAAAAAAAAGAAAAAAAAGAAGGGGATGCTGGGGAGCATGTGGGGCATAGGGCTGACTGAGGACCTTTGACAGAGTGACCTTTCTCAAGAGCCCAGTGGGCTCAGAAGGAAGGGCCCTCAGCACGCCGCCCCACACCGTTCCTGGAAGACCCCAAATAAAGCATTTGCCAAACGTTCCTGAGTGGAGCACACCTAGCCACTTTCTCTTGCAAAGTGGGCTTTTTTTTTTTAAAAAGGGGTGTGTGGCTGCTTAGTTCAGAAGAGGCCAGGCGAGGAGACCCCAGAGGGACACCCAGAAAACCCAGACCTGCCTCCTCCATCTGCTCTCTCTGCTAGATGACCCTTGCTACTTTACTGTTTTTTTTTTTTTTTTCTTTTCTTTGAGGCTCTTGGTGATTTTGAATAGCAGAAAAATAAACCAGATTTCCTTCAATCGGTGCCAGGCTTCATCCTCAGCCTCCCAGTGGAGAGCCACACTAATGGGAGAGTGCTCTGCATACTTGATTGTGTGCAGAGCACTTTCCCGTTGTTTTATCTTTACAACAGCCCTGGGTAGAGACACGGCAAGTGGTCCTGTCCGTATTTTGTAGACGATCGGGGACAACTTACAGTTGGTGCGGGAACAGGGACGGAAGCCAGCCCTCATTTCTCCGACAGAGTTCTTTGTCTCCACTGTGTTGTCTCAGAAAGAAATGCCCGTGGGGAGTGTGTGTGCATGGGCATGTGTGCTCTCCTCTTGTTCCTCAGAAAAGAATGCATTCCTTCCCAACCGACGTCACTGGGCAAGGGGGGACACCACTGCTTCCCTGCGTACCGCTCTTGACAGTTTACAAAGCACTTTCCCACACGTGATTCCGTTTCATCTCTGTGGCAGTCCCTGGAAGTAGGTGCTAGTCTGGATGAGCAGGCGGAGATTAGAGAGGGTGAGGGACTTGGCCTAGGGCACAGAGCTAGGAAGCGGCCAGGCAGTAAGTGGGCAGCATTGCTGAGTGCTGGGGGTGGGGAAGCATGAGTTGGATGGAGCATTCGGTGGTCTAACCAGTGACCTGTAGCAGTATTGGGGTTTGCTGCCCTCTTGAAGCCACACAGGCTCCTGCCTCCTGAGGGTCACCCTCTTCCGGAGGGCTGCCCCCTCATGGGAACGTGGGCAAGGGTGCATGAGGGGGAGGCACACCCAGGCCAAGTGGAATGCCACCCTAAGTGGGAGGTGACAGGTGGGTGGCACTGAGAGTGGCTGGAGTCGGGGTTCACCTTGCTCGTGGTGGGGTCTTCCCATTTTGCAGGACTGTAAGTTGGACTCTGAAGGAATCCAGTGCTTAGAATCTTGGTGCCTCCCAGCACTTTGGGAGGCCAAGGTGGTTGATCATAAGGTCAGGAGTTTGAGACCAGCCTGGTGAAACCCCATCTGTACTAAAAATAAAAAAATTAGCTGGGCATGGTGCCGGGCGCCTGTAGTCCCAGTTCTACTCGGGAGGCCGAGGTTGCCGTGAGCCGAGATTGCGCCACTGTACTCCAGCCTTGACAACAGTCTCCAAAAAAAAAAAAAAAGAAAGAAAAGAAAAGAGAAAAAAGAATGTTGGTGCCTCTCCTGGAGTGGTGGGAAGAGCAGGGAGTCTGGAGTCAGATTTGCTGCTGAGTAGCTGTGGGCTCATGCGACAGGCATTTCACCTCTCTGAACCTCAACTTGGGGGTACTCAGATTTCCTTCAGAAGCCGTGAAGGAGTCCCCTGCCACAGGTTACCCCTCTGTTCAGAAGTGACTTGACTGATCATCTGGTCCAACCCCATCATTGACAGCTGGGGAAACTAAGTTCCTGAGTGGTGCAGTGACTTGCCGAAGTCAATTGTTGGGAAGGATGGGGCAGGGTGACAGTGATGTCCACTTCCAGGGGGAGGATGGGGCAGGGTGGTAAACGCTTCTCAGCGCTTGCTTGTGGGCTCTGATGTAACCACTCACTATAGGCTGAATCCTGGTTTTCCAAGTGTGTAGAGGCTGAGCTGTGACTCAGGTTTGCAAAGTAGACTCACATTTCGCTTAAAGCCCTAGATGCTTCCTCTTTCTGCAGCTCCCCTTCCCAGCACTCCCGCCCCCTGTTTTCTGGGGCTTTAAATCAGCTTTGGCTTGAGTCTGAAAGTAACCCATGACAGCGGTAAGCCTCCCGATCTGCTGTGTGCGGTGTTTCAGCTAAAATATTAAACAGACCACCAAACTGTGTTTGGCCCGAAGCCAAGCCCCTCCCTCCCAACTTGAGCACTTGATGACCTGCTGTAGGGTTGCATCTTGAATTCCGCCGAGGAGACTGTTTATTTCAGGGCTGTTAGAGTGTGGTGCGGGAATCCAGGATAATTTATTGTATTGTTACCATCTGGCTTCATGGAGTCTGTTTCTTTTGATTTTAACTGCACCCTCGGGAGAGAAAGATCCTCAAAATGGTAGAGAAAGAGGATACCACCTTCTGCCCGCACTGGCCATGCCCTGGCATACTCTTGCCGCTGTGGTGCTTGGTGGATGTGGCTGAACCTAGCCTCCTTTTTCTTTGAACATCCTTGTGTATTATTCCTGCTTCCCTGGCCATCTCCAGGCCCCGGTCTCCTCCGGAGGGATTTCCCGGATGGCTTCCAGGCCAGAGCCTGACAGGAGAGATAGGACCTGCCTCCACGGTAACAAATGGCTGAAGGCGATTTGGGGCGTTGCCAGTAGCCTGCCCTTCCGCAGCGGCTGAGGATCCGGTGTTGCGGTGATACATGATGTGACCTCTTCAACCAGTGAGTCACTCGCCCTCAGATAATCACCTGGTGCTTTCAGGCAAAACCCTTGTATCATTGTGGCTGTGGCCATGGCTTCTCCAAAATAAGGTGTTTTTAGAAATGAAAGTACAGGGATTGGTTTCCTTAGATTTGTTGTCATGGATTCATAGTTCCCCAACCTTTTGCACGTAAAGACTCACCCCTGTTTCCTCTTAAATTATACGCTTGGTATCTGTTTTATTATTTTTATTTTTGAGTTTTGCTCTTCTCGCCCAGGCTGGAGTGCAGTGGTACAGTCTCAGCTCACCACAACCTCCACCTCCCGTGTTCGAGCAGTTCTCCTGCCCCAGCCTCCCGAGTAGCTGGGACTACAGGCATGCTCCACCACACGTGGCTAATTTTTTGTATTTGTAGTAGAGACCGGGTTTCTCCATGTTGATCAGCCTGGTCTCAAACTCCCGGCCTCAGGTGATCTGTCCACCTCAGCCTCCCAAAGTGCTGGGATTACAGGCGTGAGCCACCACGCCTGGCCATGTTTTATATTTTAATAATAACTGACACTCTTCTAAAGTTTTTTGGGGAGAGAAAACATAATTTTACCTCTTAATTAGAGAAGGTAATATCCTTCTAGAATTGTCTATGACCTAAGCATTTTTATATTACTGTAATCAGTGTATCAGTCGAACGGAAAGGAGGAACTACATCAGATACTTAGCACAAAGGGAATTTAATATGGGACCTTGGTTACGCAGGTGATGAAGCAGCTGAGAAGCCACACTTGGGAAGGTAAGGTGACCCAGAGCTTGGATGAAGCCACTGCTGCCTTTAGGCTGGAGGGACAGAGGGAACAGGTGGTGTTCCCAGAGCCCAGGGTCAGAGTCACCCAGAAGCCTGTCTAGAGCAGTTGCAGCTGCTTCTAAAAATGCCGACCCAAGGTAGAGAGAGAGGAGAGAAACACCGTAGCCTCTCCCTTCCTTCCGCCCTCAGCCTGCCACATGAGCCTCCTATTTCTTAAACCCTGCCGGAGGTCTCCTGATGTGGAACCTGGAAAGTCAGGGCTCAGCCCCCAGCAGAGCACAGGAAGATGAAGGATGGCTCAGAGGGCAGACTGGACCTGGACCAGCGCAGGGTGCAAGCCTGATGCTCTAATTTTATATTTGATCAGCATTTTCTTATACGTGGCTTTCATAATTACACATATTTTATCAAGTGGATGTACCGCACTTAACCATTCCCCAGCTGTTGGGTGAACACTTTTAATTACCATAAATCAGCAGTTCTCAAAGTGTGGCCCCGGGGCAGCAGCATCAGCATCACCAGGGAACTTACAGAAATGCAGAGTCTCGGGCCCCCTCACCCCCGCCTCGGGCCTCTTGGATCAGAAACCCTGGTGGCAGGCCCAGCAGTGTGCATTTCATACAGCCTCCGAGGGCTGCTGATACGCGTGTGAGCTTGAGAACCGTGATTATAGGCAACGATGCACCACGTGGCAGCGGGGGTGGGATACTGAGGTGCTGGGGGTAGGAGGGGTAGAGGGAGAGGAATGTGGTATAGCTGAGTCAGCTGAAAAGGCACAGGACTGCAGGGCTGTGCCCTACTAGGTCCAAGCCTGCCCCTTACTCTTAACCTCTTAATGGGGTGCTTTTTTCTTCTGTTAAACAGCTAAAAATACGGGGTTGCTGCGAGGGTTAAATGCAGTAACAGGCACAGTGTTCCATGTATGTTGGGTCTTCTGCAGCTTTGGGGAAGGAGGTGTGGCAGTAACAGCCAGCTCATGGGTCATGGAGAATTGGCCCCCATGCCCGTCCCTGAGTTGTGTGGACTGCAAATCGATGATGAGAGCCTGCTTTGAGTCAGAGGAAGACTGGGCTGAGAGTGTGGAATCTATAGTCTAATTTCCGTTCCCCACCCTGTCTTTGTAAATGGTACTCATCTAACCCTACAGTCACTACTGTCTTGTCACTCGTGTCTGGCCAGTAGCCCGAAGGGAAAGAAGCCTGGTGTCAGGACAGGACTCTTGGCTCCCGGTGCTGGCTGTGTATTCCGGGACATCTCCTTAATCTCTCTGAGCTGCACTTTTCTTATCTGCAAAACCTCTACCTTGACGCAAACCAGGTGCAATAATGGACACAAAAAGTGCCTTGGACACCTTAGCGGGCCCGTGACTATAAAGCCTTCAGGGTCCACACCTCTGCCGGGGCCCACACCACCTTTGCCACCCCAGTGCGCCTCTCATTCCACTGCCAGCGCAGGGGTGCAGAATGAGGATTTGCCGGTGGAGGCGGGCAGGGCGTGTGGGTTGTCATGCTCCTGGCACGAGGGTGACACTGGTAGCAAGCTGGGGCCGTCTACGCGCTTTGCGCTCTTGGCCTTCCCAGAAACCCTGTCAATCAGGGATTCTAGCAAGAAGTAGCCAGGAGGCAGATTGTTTAAGAGGAAGGATGTGAGCAAGCTGGATCCCAAGGGGACAGACGGAGGCCCACTGTGCCTCCCAGTCCAGAGGGCTGCCGCTGCTAAGAAGGGAAAGAGGAACTGGGTCAGCGGGCATGTGAGGTAGTGCTGGCCGGGAGGCGGGCACCTGAGGCAAGCAAGGGCCGCTGCTGGTTCCCAGCTTCTTGCCTCTGGCAGCGCCTCAGAGAAGCCTCTTGGGCCAGTGGGAGGATGGACTGCCCCCCGCAGAGTTCCGTCAAGTGGCCTGGACGTCGCTGATCTCATTAGGTGCCTCCCCCTGTTGATGGCTGAGGAAACCGAGGCTCTGAGGAGGCACTTGGCTTACCGGAGGGGACACAGGCAAGGAATCCGGACCCAGATTGTGTTTTCTGCTCTAGGTCCCTCTGTGTGACCATGCGCTTCCCAGGCCCACTTCTACTGTTTCAAGTTCTCAACCACCCATCCTCTGGAGGGGTCCTCAAGGGAGGCAGCGGGACCACTTGCGGCCTGTGTGGTGTGGCCTGTGGTGTGAGGGACCCAGGAAGCCAGACCACGCCTGGGCGAGTCAGAAGATACGGTCTTCCGCCAGCCGTCAGATGTTCACCTGCTCCTGAGGCTGCAACTAGAAGTGGCATCACAGGCCGGGCGCGGCGGCTCATGCCTGTAATCCCGACACCTGGGGAGGCTGAGGTGGATGGATCACAAGGTCAGGAGTTTGAGACCATCCTGGCTAACATGGTGAACTCCTGTCTCTGCCAAAAAAAAAACCAAATACAAAAAATGAGCCGTGCGTCCTGGCAGGCGCCTGTAGTCCCAGCTATTCGAGAGGCTAAGGCAGGAAAATGGCTTGAACCTGGGAGGCAGAGGTTGCAGTGAGCCAAGATTGTGCCACTGCACTCCAGCCTGGGTGACAGAGCAAGACTCTGTCTCAAAAAAAAGAAAAAAGTGGCATCATGGGAAGTGAAGCCTCCAGGAACAGAGTACCGGCTGCGCCTGTTCACCCTGCTTTCGGGTGAATAGCTGAGACCCTGGTCTCCTCATCCCCCCATCCTACCCCGTGGCTCCTCCTGAGCAGGGTTGAGGGCATTTACCTGGCTGCCTTCTAAGGCAGACTCGGCACAAGACAGTCTTCTTCGAGCTTTGCTCAAAATTGCTACCCTGAGGAGAAGGCTGTGACCAGGCGGGGCGGGGTGTGATAACGTGGCCTGCTGGAGCAGGCCCTGATGAGTGTAAATAACTGTGTTCGAGGCAGGAGCTGAGCTCTTAACTTCATAAATATACATGACTTCTAATGTGGCCAGGGCCGATCTGAAGATCATAATTATCTGAGATCTGCTTTACAGGCGTTTAGGGAAGTGCGTGAGGCTGCACTGATGTAGGCAGAGATGTGGCCACGTACATTTAACATGTGATTCAAAGGAGCCTTTGCTTTAACCCTTTATTCAGATCCTGCCAGTGTGCTCCCGACTTGATGTCCCAGAGTGTTTGGAGTGAGAATCGTTCTCTTTGATTTTTTTGAGTTAAATCCACTTGAGTTTTAACCCAGCCTCTGGGCGGATTGCAGGGCCACACGAGGGGGTCTCCATGGGTGGTGAAAAGTCCAGAGAAGTCAGCTGAGCTGACTGGGCAGGTTTTGGGTAAGTCACGCCACTGCTCTGAGCCTCAGTTTCTCCAGCAGTATAATGGGGATAATGTTAGCTGTCTATCAGGGTGGTTGTAAGATTGAGTTAACGTGTGTACAAGGCCTTGTTTGGTAGTTACCACCTTGCTAAGAGCTGGTAAATGGTTGATTCGTCTCTTCCTCTCTCCCCTCCGTGTTAAGCAGATGAAAAGATGGCCGCATGCTCACCTCCTCTGCTTGACTGGGTGGACAAAGGGGCTGTCACACAGTGTGGCAGCCTCAGAAAGGTTAAAGAAGGCCAGTGAAGTCTTCCAGCCCATCTGGTCCTTAGGTGGGTGAGCATTAAACCCAGATCCTTTGTGTGTTTCAGTATTAGATCCTTTGGCTGACATATCTGAGACCCAGGGCCTCTGAGCGTGGGGTCCTGACCTAATTTGGCTTTGGATGAACTGGCCAACAAATGAAAGGACGTCTGTGGAAGTGTGTCTTGAGCCTTACACAGGTGTGGCTGGCATCAAGGCCGGCTTCGTGGGCACATGATGAGTATAGTCACGGAGTTCGTGCTCTGGAGGGCCCTATGCTTGGTTTAATGCTCTGTTGTCGCTGCCTTGAAATTCTTTTTTTTTTTTTTTCTTTTTTCTTTTTTTGAGACGGAGTTTCGCTCTTGTTACCCAGGCTGGAGTGCAATGGCGCAATCTTGGCTCACTGCAACCTCTGCCTCCTGGGTTCAAGCAATTCTCCTGCCTCAGCCTCCTGAGTAGCTGGGACTACAGGCATGCGCCACCACGCCCAGCTAATTTTTGTATTTTTAGTAGAGACGGGGTTTCACCATGTTGACCAGGATGGTCTCGATCTCTTGACCTCGTGATCCACCCGCCTTGGCCTCCCAAAGTGCCGGGATTATAGGCTTGAGCCACCGCGCCCGGAGAAATTCATTTTTTTTTTTTTGTTCTGGTAACTCAGGCTGGAGTGCAGTGGCACAATCTTGGCTCACTGCAACTCCCGCCTGCTGGATTCAAGAGATTCTCCTGCCTCAGCCTCCCGAGTAGCTGGGATCACAGGCTCCTGCCACCATGCCAACTAATTTTTGTATATATTTTTTTTTTTTTTTAGTACACATGGGGTTTCACCATGTTGGCTGGGCTGGTCTTGATCTCTTGTACTTGTGATCCGCCCAAGTACACTTTGATCCGCCAAGTACACTTGTGATCCGCCAAAGATCCACTTTGGCCTCTCAAAGTGCTGGGATCACAGGCATGAGCCACCGCACCTGGCCCATGTTGAAATTCTTAATAATTTCATCTTTGACCTAGTGTTTTGGAGCATGAGCATGGGTAGAGGAGATGTAGGCTACACGTGCCCGTTGAGCCTTCTGCCCCATCCACACGTAGCGTTTGAGCACAGACTTCTGCTGGACCCACAGTGTGAGGGAGTTGAGTGGGAGTCAGAGCAAGTACGAGATGTCACATCTGCGGCTGAGTAGGCGGAGGCCCTGACAGTCCTGACGCTTTCCATCTGAACTGGAACTTGTCTTGGATGCAGAAAGAAGGCGATGAGATTCTAAGAAACATCAACGACCGAAGGACCCCGTCATGTCCTTTCTTACTCATGTCATTTCCCTTACACCAACCGCTTATACTGAAAATGATGGCAGAAGAAGGAAAAGGAAGGATAGGCCACCTATAATGCCTTTTTCTTTCAGGCCGTCCTTACTCCTCAGGAAACAGAACGAGACATGGTAGGACCAGGCGCGGTGGCTCACGCCTGTAATCTCAGCACTTTGGGAGGCCAAGGTGGGCAGATCACAAGGTCAAGAGATCAAGACCATCCTGGCCAACATGGTGAAACCTTGTCTGTACTAAAAATACAAAAATTAGCCAAACGTGGTGGTGCACGCCCGTAACCCCAGCCACTCAGGAGGCTGAGGCAGAAGAATCGCTTAAACCTAGGAGGCAAAAGTCGCAGTGAGCCAAGATGGCACCATGGCACTCCAGCGTGGCGATACAGCAAGACGCTGTCTCAAAAAAAGAAAAAAAAAAGTGATGGTAGAACGTACATAAATCGAGAAGTGAAGTAAAAACAATTGAATTAGCTTCATCCATGTTTCTCTTGTTCTGGTATGTCACTAAATGAATATCCAAGCCCCAAGATACACTTCGTGTAATGTTGGTGATTCCACATACTAGTTAAAGTCTTTTTGTATATGCAGTTAAAACTGGCATCACAATATAAATAGGAGTGGTAAAATTCATACTAATTCATGTAATTTAAAATTTTAATGTTGCTTTACTTAGAATAATATTAAATAGCAAATGAAAAACACCATGACGCATCAAGAGAGAGACTGTGAAAGAGGGAAAAAGCTTTCTCTTTTTTTTTTTTTTTTTTTTTTTTTAAGAGGAGGTTTTATCCTTTTTTCCAGGCTGGAGGGGCATGGCGCGATTCCGGCCCACCACAACCTCCGCCTCCTGGGTTCAGGCAATTCTCCTGCCTCAGCCTCTTGAGTAGCTGGGATTACAGGCACGCGCCACCATGCCCAGCTGATTTTTTTGTATTTTTAGTAGAGACGGGGTTTCACCATGTTGACCAGGATGGTCTCAATCTCTTGACCTCGTGATCCACCCGCCTCGGCCTCCCAAAGTGCTGGGATTACAGGCTTGAGCCACCGCGCCCGGCCAAAGCTTTCTATTTTTGTACCATGAATGGTACTTTTTTTTTTTTGTCTTTTGCACAAAGGGTTCCATATTTTTGTTTTGCTTGGGGCCCCACAAATTATACAGCCAATCCTGTCTGGCGTCCTGGGGCTGGGGTCTCAGGCTGGTCTTACACGTGCAGCATCTAGATCCCTGGTCTGCTCACATTTCCTCCCGGGTTGCAGAGCCAAGAAACAACATATAGGCAAGTGAGCATGGGCGTTTGCTCTGAAGATTCCGTGCTTCCAGGTGGTGGTGGCTCTGTTGACAGAGATAAAAGCTGAATTTCAGAGGCTACAAACATATTCTTGTTGAAGGTGTTTTGGGGGTCTCCTGTGCTGCTCAGAATTTTACTCTTGTGAATTTTTCAGCAGCCTAGTGTAGAGGCATGAGCCAGCAGTGGCCTGGGAGAGAGGCCCCTAGTTTGACTCTTCACTAAGGCATGGTCTCCTTGGGTGACTCGTTTCTTCATCAGGTAGTCCTGAGTCTTCTGGGTGCGGTGTAGTTGTTAAACATGTGGGCTACTCGGAGGCTGAATTCTTGGGTCAAATCTTCTCTCAATGAGACACAGAGGTTCTCCCTCCACTACCCAGGCTGGAGGGCAGTGGTATTGATCTTGGCACACTGCAGCATTGGTTTTCCAGTCTCAAGCGATCTTCCCACTTCAGCCTCCTGAGTAGCTTGGGACTACAGGCATGCACCTCTCTGCTAGGCTAATTTTTGTCTGTTTTTGTTTTTTTGTAGAAACAGAGTTTCACTGTGTTGCCCAGGCTGGTCTCAACTTGTGAGCCTGCGTTGGCTTCCCAAAGTGCTGGGATTACAGGTGTGAGCCATTGCACTCAGCCTCATCTCCATCTCTTAACTAGTTGTTTGATGTTGGGCAGGTTGTTCAAGCTTCCTGGAGCCTTGGTTTACCCATCTGTAAAATGGGCATAATGGCAACTACCTTATAGAGTGGTCATGAGCATGAAATGAGGGCAGGGGAAGGAGCTACAATTGTGGGATTGAATCAGTGCTAGCAGTGGTCGTGATGGCGGGGAATGAGGGAAAGAGGAAGAGACAGTTCCGGTGGGTGCCAGGACCAAAAGTGGTATCCTTTGGAATCCTGGCCTTCGAGCTCAAACTTCCAAGATCCGATGAGTACGATGCTAGGGAGCCTCTGCCTCAAACGTCTAAGCACTTCTTCAGGCTGTGATGTAGAAATTACTGGAACGAAGGAAAAATTGTAGTGTTTGAAGGTCTTTAAGGATCCTGGGCCCCTCACCCTGTCACTCTGTCACATGACCTTCGACTTTCCATTCCCCACTAAGCCTTGGTTTACACATCTGCCAGATGGAGCAGTTGTGGGTGTGCTTGCCTTAGACAATGAGACCCAGCTGAGACAACATGTGGATACATCTTTTTTTTTTTTTTTTTTTTTTGAGATGGAGTTTTGCTTTTGTTGCCTAAGCTGGAGTGGCATGATGCAATCTCAGCTCACCACAACCTCTGCCTCCTGGGTTCAAGTGATTCACCTGCCTCAGCCTCCCAAGTAGCTGGGACTACAGGCACGTGCCACCATGCCCGGCTAATTTTGCATTTTTATTAGAGACAGGATTTCACCGTGTTGGTCAGGCTGGTCTTGAACTCTCGACCTCCGAAAGTGCTGGGATTACAGGCGTGAGCCAATGGATCCGGCCGAGAAATCCTTTATAAACTGAAGTACTGGTGTTAGGAAGCACTCCACGGTGAGTCTTCCATGTTTATTTAAGTGCTGCTCACTACCGTCCTGAGCGACTCCAAGAAACAGTGACTTTGCTTGGGCCTCAGTTCATCTGTGAGATGAGAGGATTGGGCTTTGTGCCATAAACTGTCCCCCCCCACCCACCACCAAGGCAGATTAAAAAAGAAGGAAGGAAGGAGGGAGGGAGAGAAAGAAAGCAAGCAAGCCAGCAGGATTTGGAATCGTCCCCAACTGGAACCACAATCGCAGGTTTCAGGGACTCAGGAAGGGGTACAGCCCAGCTTGTGGTTGAGAAATGAATGTCAGATGTGAGGAAGAAAACGGCCTATCTCAGCGTAGCAGGGGTTTCTTACTGCCTCTGCCGCCTCGGCCCTGGTAGCCTGTCACTCCCTGGCCAGCAGCTTGGCAGTACAGAGGCAAACCACAGAGTGCATTTGAGGCCCACATCTGCTTATTTCGAGGGTGGGGCTGCGTTTTTCTCCCACCACAGTGAGCTAATTAAAGAAAACAAGCTTTGGGAGCTGGGAGAGAACTGGCCACGGGACACTTGGGGGGGCTTCGGTTGTGGAGCCCTCCACAGCCCTCAGAAGGCAGGTGGGAGTGGGCACAGAGGGTCCCACGCGTCCTCGGTCGGGGTCCGAGGGCTCACTGTTGCTCAGCTGCAAGACTGGGGGACGGTGGGCAGGCGTCCGTGGATGGGATGGCAGACTCGGCTCCTGAGGGGACCAGTGTGGAGGGTCAGATGGGACACTGTTGTGAAATGCTTCACAGATGTGGACGTTTGCCCCACGTTGTGGACAGAGCCTGTGCTCCGAGCGAGGCTCGGCTCTGTGAGTGCACGTGGGAATTCCTATCTCTGCGGTGCCGCCCTTTCGAGCCGTGTGCCAGCCTTAGGGAAAGTGGCTGTGACTTCTGCATTTCTGAGAGCACACTGACAGGAGAAGTGGTGGCCGCTCTTGTTCAAAGTCACAGGGCTGAGAGTGGGATAGGGAGCCGGAACTTCTGTCTTCGCATCCAGCATGCTGGTTATGGGGAACAGCAGACATCAGTTCCTCATGTCTAGTCACCATCGCTGTCCTCCAGAATTGGAGCCCAGCTCAGATAGCTGCAGAGTATTTTATAGAGAAGGTGTGTTGTTGAAATAGGAATTTTGCAAATTGAAATGTGTTTTAAGAATACTGGGAAAACCATTTAAATGAATCCTATTGTGAATCATTTTGAAAAATGAAGAATTACACCATTTCCCCAAGGGTTTTCTATTTTGGTAAATTTCTTTCTTTTTTTTTTTTTTGAGATGAAGTCTTGCTCTGTCGCCCAGGCTGGAGTACAATGACGCGATCTCGGCTCACTGCAACCTCCGCCTCCCGGGTTCAAATGATTCTCCTGCCTCAGCCTCTTGAGCAGCTGGGATTATAGGCGTGCACCACCATGCCCGGCTATTTTTGGATTTTTAGTAGAGACAGAGTTTCACCATGTTGGCCAGAGTAGTCTCGATCTCTTGACCTTGTAATGCACCTGCCTCAGTGTCCCAAAGTGCAGGGATTACAGGCGTGAGCCACTGCACCTGGCCTATTTTGGTAAATTTCATGTGGCAAGATGACTTAGAAGGGTTCCAGTGTTTTGCTAGCTTATAATGTTTGCTGCTTAAGGAAGGTTTATTCGCCGGAGGTGCACACACACTGGAGAATGGGGGGAATGTGTAATATGTGTGTGGAAATGTGTTGATTCATGTATTCAGAAGATGGGATCTGGATGACACCTCCAGCCCAGTGATTCCCAAGTAAGGTATGGTGGCACCACCGCCAGCAAGGTGTCCTATGAGGGGTTTTTGTTGATGATAAAAAGTGAATGCTAACTGCTCACCATGTGCTGATACCTCACCTAAATGATCTTATTTAATTACTACTAATAATAGAATTACAGTCTGTGAATGATTTATTTAGCAATTAATTCAAAAGCATATACCACTCTACAATGGAATATTTTTTGAGCCAAGCACTGAAGTATGTGACTGGGCGTGGTGGCTCACACCTGTAATCCCAGTGCTTTGGGGCGGGGGCCGAGGTGGGCAGATCACCTGAGGTCAGGAGTTCAAGACCAGCCTGACCAACATGGTGAAACCCCATCTCTACTAAAAATACAAAATTAGCCAGACGTGGTGACACGTCTGTAATCCCAGCTACGTGGGAGGCTGAGGCCGGAGAATTGCTTGAATCTGAGAGCTGGAGATTGCAGTGACCCGAGATTGCACCACTGCACTCCAGCCTGAGCAATGACAGCAAAACAACATCTAAAAAAAAAAAAAAAAAAAAAAAAAAAGAAAGAAGTGAAATACATACCACAATGTGGATGAACGTTGAAACCATTATGCTGAGTCGAAGAAGTCAGAAGGCAAAGGCCACATATCACATGATTCCATTCCCATGCAATAGCCCAAATGGGCAAATCATGGAGATAGAAAGCGGATTAGTAGTTGCCCGGGGTGGGTCGGGGGGAACGGGGAGTAACTGACTGCTTAATGGATACAGGTTTCCTTGAGGGCTGATAAAAAGCGTTCTGGAAATGGTTGTGGTGGCCATACAACATTGTGAATGAACTCAGTGCCACCAAATTATACACATTAAAATGGCTAACGTGGTAGATTTTTTGCTACGTATATTAACATATTAATACATTGATACGTGTATTAATTACAACATTAATATAAACATATTAATATATCAATATATTGTGATAAACATACAAACTGATTTAAACATATATGAAAAATGTGTTCCTCTCATGGTGTCCATTTCACTGACTTAGTTTCTGATGTGCTGTGCTGGGTGGGAAAGAAAGCAATGGCTCATTCATGTGTACACTGAGGCTGAAGAAAGCATGGGACTTTCCGATCCAGGCTCTACCTTTATGCGGAACCAGAGACCCAGAGAGGGCTGGTAACTTGCCCACGGGCACAGAGAAATGTACCACAGTCAAGCTTTGGCTTCTACCCTCCTCACTTTTTTTTTTTGAGACTGAGTCTTCCTCTGTTGGCAGGCTGGAGTACAATGGCACTATCTCAGCTCACTGCAGCCTCTGCCTCCTGGGTTCAAGTGATTCCCCTGCCTCAGCCTTCAAAGTAGCTGGGACTACAGGTGCATGCTACCACGCCTGGCTAACTTGTATTTTTACTAAAGATGAGGTTTCACCATGTTGGCCAGGATGGTCTCAATCTCCTGACCTCATGATCCGCCCACCTTGGCCTCCCAAAGGGCTGGGATTACAGGCGTGAGCCACTGCGCCTGGCCACCGCCTCACTTTCTTTTGGGAAAGGCACAGTGGAAAAGTGAGTTTTAGCTCCTGTATGGCTTTGGGTATGCTCTGCGTGGCTGAGGATCAGTTCTATTCCACCTGGCATTCTGTGCCATCCTCGGGTGCTCAGAGAAACTGTCTCACCCTGAGGTGAGGCCCAGGAGGCTCTGGGGCTGAGTGGCAGAAACAGAAATAGCCAAAGTTCTGGGTTGTGTCCTCGTGGATGTGTCTAGAACAATTACAGTTGTGCTCCCCGCTCTGGGCAGTCAGCGAAAGGAAGCAATTATGTGCAAGTAGGTACGTTTGATGTTTGATGGGAGGCTTGTGCCATGTGACGCTGCTGCTGCTTTGCTTTTTGACTATGAACATCTGACACTACAGGAAATAAGAAACTTTCCAGTACCTAATTTATGCTCACTCTACTTTCAAGCCCTCTTGGCCCCAGCACAGGGTAAATGAAACTGTAGCTTATAGTAATATTTACATATGCGAGTCAGTGAGCTGTTGAACTGCTTGGATATCAGAAAAAGGTTTCAAATTTAGCAAGCCCTCTGACTCTCTCACCCTGTGGCATGTAGGGGACAGGCCTGCCTGCTCTCTGAGGTCAAGCTCTGGCGTCCTGTCCTGGTCAGTGGCAATGTAGCAATGATGATGGTAATGACACCAGTCCCTCCCGAGCAGGCTGAGCTGTTATTGAATTAAATAAATGTTTAATCCGTAGAAGATGCTGAATAAGCCTTCAGTATCTTGGAAGTTCGGTTATACTCTAACTGAGATCCATGGGCAAGGAATGACAAGATCAACATTTATTACCTTCGTGACCTTAGGAAAGTGGGCTACGGTTTGTTCACACTCAGAGTCCTCAGATGGAGTCTTGCCCTGTCGCCCAGGCTGGAGTGAGATGGTGCGATCTTAGCTCACTGCAACCTCCGCCTTCTGGGTTCAAATGATGCTCCTGCCTCAACCTCCCAAGTAACTGGGATGACAGGCACCCGCCACCAGGCCCAGCTCATTTTTATATTTTTAGTAGAGACGGGATTTCACCATGTTGGTGAGGCTGGTCTCGAACTCATGACCTTGTGATCTGCCTGCCTCTGCTTCCCAAAGTGCTGAGATTACAGGCACGAGCCACCGCACCCAGCCACGTTCAGAGCCCTCATCTTTGAATGTGAACGATGTTACTGCCCTCTCTTATCTTAGGGTGTTGGTGTAAGCATCTGTATGTGATGACGGACATTAACGTGCTTTGTTAACTGTTGAGGCTCTTACTGAAATGAAACCCAACGGTGGGTGCAACTGAAAGAAGAAAGAATGAACACAAACTGGTTTGTGTTGGGAGTCATGCTTGGCACAGCAGAATTTTCCTTTGTCTTTAGGAGGGCCTTAGCTGTGGGAAGCAAGACTTGGAATGCACTGATATTTATTTCCGCCATCAAATCAGCAGGATTATGAGGCACCTGATCTGTTTAAGGCCGTGTGAGTAGAACCAGGTTTTTCCTTCCAGAAATTCATGGTTAAATTGTGTTTTCATGGGTCACTTGGAAGGCGAGCTTGTCGAGAGTGAGGAGAATTGACCCAGTGAATCCTTCCTGCCCTGAGGCGCCCACCATGTTATTCAAAGCAGTCTTGCGGGGAATGCTGTGAAAGTGTGTGTGTGTGTGTGTGTGTGTGTGTGTGTGTGTGTGTGCGCGCGCGCGCGCGTGTGCATGCTCGCGTGCGTGAGTTTGTGTTGAGAGCAAAAAGCCAGCAGAGTAGAATGAGTCAGATTTAACCACTGTTTTTTCCCTTTTGAAAAGCGTTATGTTCATACACATGCAGCAGTCATGCACTTGTTCAGAAATGTGTGAAAACCACTTTAAATGTGTGAAATGTGGCCCTTTAGAAAGTGTGCCTTCCACGACGTTCTCATGAGCAGTGGAGTGGATTTGTGAGTGTTCAGAACTGTATGTCCACGGTGATAGCTGAGGGCCATTCTGGGCTGACGTGTATAGACTTGTCCTGGGTGTGAGGGGGCAAGGATGCTCAGTGTGTGGTGGGGAATTCTATTAAACAGGTAGAATTCTGAACCTCTTGGTGGTCCTGGTTGGTCAGTTGCAGGGAGTGACCTTGAATGAAATACACAGGGAAGATCTGGCTATACCACGTTTCTGTAGATAGGATACGTGGCCTCTTAGCTTGATATTTAAAGTTCTCCAGAATTGACCGCTTTCTGGTTTTACTTTCTGCAGCCCCTCTGCCCCTCCCAGGTAAGGGTCGTCATAGCTCCTCTTCAGTGTGTTTTATCCACAACTGCTGCCATGTTTTAGCCCCCCATTACATTTCCTGGGATGCTCTCCCAGATTCCTCTGTACCTTTCTCCTTTAAAACCCAGAATAGGTCCCATCTCCTTAGTCTTGACAATCTCGATTTTATTTTAAGACGGAGTCTCGCTCTGTTGCCAGGCTGGAGTGCAGCGCTGCGATCTCGGCTCACTGCAATCTCCGACTCCCGGGTTCAAGCAATTCTCCTGCCTCAGCCTCCCGAGTAGCTGGGATGGCAGGCACATGCCACCACGCCCAGCTAATTTTTGTATTTTTAGCAGAGATGGGGTTTCACCATGTTGGGCAGTCTGGTCTCCATCTCCTGACCTCAGGCGATCCACCCGCCGTGGCCTCCCAAAGTGCGGGGATTACAGGCATGCGCCACCGTGTCCAACCAGTCTCGACCATCTCTCAGTGGTCTACTGCCTCACTTCCCAGCTCTGGCATGTAGTACATGCTCAGTACACATTTTTGAATGCATTAATTTGGCTCTTCCGTGTGAAGACAGCTCGTCCATGTGTTATTCACTGCCCTTCCCCCAGATTTGGTTGTCAACTTCCTTTGTATGGGAGCTGTACTTTTTCTGTTGTTTTGCTTGACTCCTTCCCCCTGCCTCCCACTACCCCAGTAGTGGAGTCGTCAAGGTCGTCATTGAATCTGTTCATGTGGTTTCAAACAAGGCACACGGCCTCTCTGGGACTCACTCCACATCCGACAAGGGGATAGCAGGACCCATCTTGACTGTATTGAAGGCTGCCTCATGATCAGGAGAGGGTGAGGGATGGGAAAGAGTTTGGAAAACAGCAGAGCGCTGTGCCAGCGTGAGTTATCAGTGGTTTTGTGCCCAGGCTCACTGCCCTGATGTTAGGGCTCAGTCTGGCCTGGGGCCTCTGGGGTAGGTGCTATGCTGGCGTATGCCGCTGACCTGGAGTCCAGGACCCTGAGTTCCACTCACCTGCCCTGGGCTGCCGTTTCCCCAGCTCAGCTACCCTTTCCAGGCGTGACTCTTGATTGTGGAGCTGAACGTGTGTGGGGCGTGGGCCGCTGTGTGGACTCCCTACCCCGTGTGGTTTTTCTAAGCACCCAGCGCAGCAAGGAGCTGGAACAGAGCAGCAATAAGGAGGAGGGTTTCCTCCAACTGTCAGTGCTCCCGGATCCCCCGTTTCAGCTTTGACATCACCGTGAGTGAGCACCCCGGACTTCTTTCTTTGTGCCAGGCTCACGGCTGGATTGCCATGAACACTGGCTTGGATTGATTAGAGAGGCTATTTGCAGTGTGGAAGGTGGCATAATTATTTCGCCTTTTCCAGAGGTGTTGACATTCAAGGGTAGTTGGTGGTGACGGTACAGAAGGGAGACAGGAAGCCTGGAGGAAGGAAAGGGGTGCGTAGCTCAGAAAGTGTACAACGGTCCCGACTTCTAAAAGCGCCTGCCTCTGCTGGTTTTGTTGTGGCAGCGTTCAAAGGCAGGAAGACAGATAAGATCGGATCCCAGGATTTTCGTCTGCCCCCACCTCCGCCCCCAGCCTTTGACAACCAAGAGCTTTTCCCCAGCAGGAGTGGGTATATTTTAACTTCTGTAGTCGCTGCGTCTTGTACAATGCTTGGTGTTACAAGGTGCTCAATGAGTGAATGAATGAATGCCTTCCCAGTTCTCATCACAGCTATAGGATGTCACTGTATATGTGAAGTCGCGGTCCGCAGCAGGTTTGATTGGGTAAGAAACACTAATCAATGTGTCCGATTCTAGAAGGATGTGGAGCTTCTAGGAAGAAGGGCCTGCCCTCTGGAGCTGTACTGTGTGTTCCCGGCATTCTGCATTTTGCAGTCACCCCTCATTATCCCTGAGTCCAGGAACACCCAAGATTTGGAAAGGATTCCATCCCTTGTAGGGACTTTATTGTGGCGCCCAATAAGTGATGAATATGCTAATTTGGGGCAGTGTCCTTTTTCCAGCTGTTTTCCCATGAGTGCCCTCTGTTCCGTCAGGCGGCCGAAGACGGATAACTTTGGCAAGGGACATGGCATAAATGGCCAAGTTTACACTGGATCACTGTATTCGTGTTATCTTGTTTCTCCAATGGTCACTGCCACACAACAAAGTACTTCCTCTGTGGGCTTTGCCCACCCCCTTCCCTTGACAGAGTCACCTGGGTCTTGATGAACGTGTAGACTGCTTTGCAGGCATGAAGCTGCTTCCATTAAGAACTGGCGTCTAGTTCTGGGAACCAGTTCCTCTCCCTCTTGTAGCACTGGAAGCTGCTTCCCATCTGAGAGCTGTGTGGGGACAGACCCCGTGCAGCTGCGTGCAAACTTCTTGGAGAGTTTGATCTTTCTTTCTTTTTTTTTTTTTTTTTTTGAGACGGAGTTTCACTCTTGTTACCCAGGCTGGAATGCAATGGCGCGATCTCGGCTCACCGCAACCTCCGCCTCCTGGGTTCAGGCAATTCTCCTGCCTCAGCCTCCTGAGTAGCTGGGATTACAGGCACGCGCCACCATGCCCAGCTGATTTTTTGTATTTTTAGTAGAGACGGGGTTTCACCATA
>NW_022436995.1:7974304-7993783 GCF_009761245.1 Sapajus apella
GCATCCTGAGTAGCTGGGATTACAGGCACGCGCCACCATGCCCAGCTGATTTTTTGTATTTTTAGTAGAGACGGGGTTTCACCATGTTGACCAGGATGGTCTCGATCTCTTGACCTCGTGATCCACCCGCCTCGGCCTCCCAAAGTGCTGGGATTACAGGCTTGAGCCACCGCGCCCGGCCTGAGTTTGATCTTTCAGGCATCCCAGTGGCTGCTTTTCCTTGTCTGCTTCCTGGGAGTATCTTAGTATCAAAGCTACCTGTGGCTCCATCTCACCTCCCTGAACAGGAGGCACTGTCACCTTTGACCCTTTGTTCCCAAAGCAAGAGCCCCGGCCTGGAGTTTTTGTCTCAGCTCAGTTGTGTGACCTTAGGCAAGCCACTTGACTTCTCTGAGCCTCAGCTTACTCCTCGGTAAACAGAGTTGGGTGAGGCGCTCTCCAAAGTTCCTGCCATCTGTGTCTTTCCTCTGCTGTCTACCGGCTGGGAGGAGCTGCCTCTGGCTGGTGGGGGGGGTCTCAGGCAGGATGGGTAGGGAGGGGTAGGCGAATGAGATCGTGGTGCACCTCCACGGCCACAGTGGAAGCCTTGATCCCTGAGCTGTGTGTGGGGAGTCCAGGGCATTGAGAAGGTGCTGGGCTGTTGGGTAAGTGGAGCTCCTGCAGGAAGCGAAGCGTATTATTCAGCCCGACGGAATGCCGAGGCAGGGCTGAGCTTGGGCAGAAATTCACGGCCTTGAAGAATGGCCGCTGTATATACCAGTGATCAATATGAGTCACTCTGGCAGCAGAATGAGTTTCCTGTGCCGAATTTTTGGCACTTCCAGAAAAGGGAAAGCCTTTCTCTCTGATGCGGCACAGGGGGAAGAAACATGAATGTGTGTCTCTCCCGGGTGCCCTGGCTGGAGATCCCGTGGGGCTTTCCACCGGCCTGAAGCAACGTGGGGCTGCTGATGCCTCCTGTGGCCCTAGGTCAGGCCAGGCCCACTGTTGACGTCAGTGCCAGGCTGCCTCTCGGGGCCTTGCTTGAGCATGTCCTGAATCGAAGCCTTCATCTGTCCTCCTTCCCATGCCCCGCCCCCACCATCTGCACAGCCTCCCCCAGGCTTCCCCTTCCTGGTGAAAGCACCACCATCCAGACCTCAGGAAGCGATCACTTTAACCTCTTCTTCTCTCTTGGAGAAGCACTGACGCCATCACAGAACTGAGGCCATCAGCAAGCCCTGGATGGCGTCAGTCCTGTCAACAGAATATCTCAGTCCGTCCAGTGCCCATCTCCAGTGCTGCTTCCTCACCCAGATCAGGGCATCTCTGGCCCGTCTCCCTCCTGCCTGGTCTCCTCGCCTACGCCCTCCTCTCCCCTGGGCCCATTCTCCACCAGCAGCCAGCATGATCTGTAAGAAATGTACATTCTGTCATCTGCCATATCTGCTGAAACTTGTTCAGGGCTTCCTGTCAGCTTGAGGATAAGGGTCTGAATCCCAAATAAGGGTTCAAATCTCACCCTCTCAGGCCTCCCCTGACCCTTACATTTTTTTCCTCAGAGCCTTTGCACATGCTGTTCCTTCTGCCTGGAATGCTTGTCCCCATCGTTTTCAGCTGGCAAATGTGAGTCAGGTCTCTGCTTAAATATCATCTAAGAGAGCCCTTCCTAATTTACCCCCCTTCAGCCTAACTCTGTCCCCAATACACTCCCTCAGAGCCCGTTCTTTTCCTCTGAGACTTTGCTCTAGCTTGTAGTTCCAAATCTGTGATTATTTACTGTCTGTTTTCCTCTTGAGGGCCGGGGCCATTTCTTTTGTTCTCCGCTATGCTCAGAGCCCAGAACCAAGGAGCTCAGTCAACATTCGCAGGTATGCATCAGACATGGAGGACACTTACGCTGTGATGGCTGCACACCCGGCTTCCTTTGGGGTCTGCCCCTTGCTCTCTGTTACCCACGGGAGTGGCCACTGAGCACCCGCTCTGCCTGGCGTCACTCTCTGGCATCAAAACTTATCATCCTGCATCTTAGTCCTTTGCAAGGTGACACTTCATCTGATTACCTAATTCACACTAAGGTGTTAATGGTGCTAATGACATAGTATTTATTACCCCAGGGGACACAGACCGATGGTATCAAAACATATCATTCCCCAGCGGTTTAAAACTCCTTGGGAGCTTTCCAGGAGTCTGAGTAGAGCCCAGTCTCTGTAGCTGGGTTCCCAAGGCCCCGTCTGCAGGGCTTGGCTTCTGTCGGCTTCCCTCGCCTGAGTCATCGCCCTCTCTCCCACCCAGGGCTCAGCACGGTACCTGGAACAGCCAAGCCCTCAATAAATGTTTAGTGAGTGCATTAAGGAAAAAAAGGATTTCCGTGACTCATGCGTTAACTGAAGAGCTTGGTGTTGTCAGTCAGTCGTTGAGTCTCGGATGCCAAAGGAATGACAAATGGTGGGAATTTCAGGCACCGCGACTGTAATGGCCCCGGGAAGCTGAGAGAGAAGTAGCTTTATCTTGCTGAAGGGGAGTGGGCCTTCCAGGGCCTTGGAATCTGCCTGCCTGCTGCACCACCCTCACCAGGTGAGCACCCCACCCTGCTTCCCAGGGTGAGATATATCAGCTCTGCTTTCTGAGGTGCCAGACGAGGGGAGAGCCTTGTTGCCGTGCCCTCCTGCCCTCCTGGTGCAGCCCGTGGTCACCTGCAGGTGGAGACAGATGAAATCCGTCATCCATCTGGGAGTAATTTTTGATAGGAGCAGGGCTCCCCAGCCCCTCCTGCCTCTCTGAGCCTTGCCAAGGTCACTTGGTTTGCCCAGCCTAAGTCACTGCCTGTCCCTGTGGTTATTGTGTGGACAGGGACCCCCTCTGTCCCGCCACTTCCCCTCCCTGCCCCTTACTCTTGGCCTCACGTACTCCAAAGCTTCACTCTTCCCTTCCATAGGGATATGGCCTGAGAAAGGGGAGCCATTTGATTTTGGTTGAGTTTAGGAGAATCTTCCTTTTTGATTTGTTTTAGTGTCAGGTGCAGAGTGGTGACCATTTTTGAAAATGAGGCCGGGCGTGGTGGCTCACGCCTATAATCCCCGCACTTTGGGAGGCTGAGGCGGGCGGATGATGAGGTCAAGCGATTAAGACCATCCTGGCGGACATGGTGAAACCTTGACTCTACTAAAAATACAAAAGTTAGCCGGGCATGGTGGCACGTGCCTGTAGTCCCAGCTACTCGGGAGGCTGAGGCAGGAGAATCACTTGAACCTGGGAGGCAGAGGTTGCAGTGAGCCAAGTTCGTGCCATTGCACTCCAGGCTGGCAACAGGGCAAGACTCCATCTCAAAAAAAAAAAAGAGAGAAAGAAAATGAATGGGTGGTTTGGGCTGAGTTTAGGTTTTGGAAGAGAGGATTATCCGAGGCTTGAGGCCTCTGATACAGAATCTGGTGTGGAAAGTCACCCTCCCTCACCTTGGTGACTGGGCCTCCGGGTCACTTCCCTGGCAGCCTCCCTGGATCTGCTCTCCCCGTGTGCCTAGGGTAGTCTTTCTAAAGGACAAATCTTGCTCCAGAGCCTCCCTGGTTAGAACCCATCCGTCCCGTCCCGTGGTTCCCGGTACTTCGGGGATAACTTGCCCTGTCCCTCAGGGTCTGCACGGTATCCTCCATCTCCTCTCGCCTGGTCTTGCCCTTGGGGGCTTCAGTAAGAAGCTTTCCAACCTGGCAGCTGCAGACTCTGTGCGGTTGTATTTTTGCTGTAAATGGGCAGGGCTTAAGCATTTGTGGAGTGACTGATTTCAAGTACAGCTGCCACCATGGGAGAGGTCTGTGAAATTTCATTAGAATTGAAAATGACCACGCTTTGCCCAGAAAGGTTGAGATTCCCCACTCTGATGATACTAGAGGCCTGCTTGCCTCCCCACCCTGTGCCAAGCCATTTCTTGCCTCCTTGCTTTGCCCATACCCAGCCTGGAATGTCTAAAGCCTACTCAACTTGCGTCCTCCAAAACGTAGTCCCACCTTGATCTCCGGGAAGCAGCCTTCAGATGCCCTTCCTCCTGACCCCTGCAAATGCATCCCTCCAGCTGCTGAGCATGCCTAGGTCTGACACACACCACGATATGTTGAAATCATTGGTTTCTGGGTTATTCTTCCCACTGTCCCAGGCCCTGAGCCTTCAAGGACAGAGGCTCCATGGCACTGCTCTCTGGGTCGGGGCACGTCACTCATCTGAACCACAGCTCCTGCCTTATGGCGTGGGCTCTGTTCTCTGCACTGGACTCGTTCTAAAACAGAGCATTTGGTCCTTGCATCCTGCCTTGTGGCTTACGACTTAGTAGATTGAAAATGACAGTTGTGCTCTGTTTTCATTTGGAAAGAGAAAAGGAGTGGAAAACCAGAGATTGCACGGATCTGGAGGTAGAGGGAAAACTGTGGAGATCAAAGAAGATGTTATTTCTTACGAATGTTACATGGATCAAAGCATGTTTCCAATAGGCTCCATTTTCCACATGTTGGTCTTTGCCTCACAGTTGAGTTCTTGTTGACCAGGACCAGTTATCATTCATCCTGATGTCTCCAGAGCCTAGCACACTGCCTGGTAAAGCTTGGTCACTTAACAAATACTTGTCGAATGAATGTATGGGATGAATATGCATTTGGGTATTTTTCATGCTTAATGATTAGAACGTTCTCATGGCTGGTTAACGAGTAAGACATAATTTTCATTGTAAGTTCTTTGTGTGTGTGAATGCTTTTTGTGTGGAATGCTTGTTATGCACTGAAAAATGCTTTGTGATAGCAGTTTTGAAATATTGAGTCATTTTGCTCTGATTGAAGCTGGGTGACCTTGTGCAAGTCACCTGTAACCCTCTGGGACTTGTGGCCCTCATCTGTAAAATGGGTAGAAGGTCAGAGGGGACCTCGTGGCTTGAGGGCCTAGTGCTGTCATGCCGCGTGTAATTGTCACATCCTCCTCTTTGGTGACTGGACAATGACCTTCTCCCCAAGGGTTCTCTCTGGAATTCTCTCTGATGTCTTTGACTGCATTCCAGTGGGTGGAATGCCGAGTTTCTCAGCAGCAATGAGAAATGTGAATGTGGGGTTATGAAAGCAAGCCAAGCCATGGAATAATTAAAACACACACGCACACAAAGAAGGAAAAGGGAGAGGGAGAAAACACGCTTAATGGACAAGGGATGAGTGAAACCCAATGGACTGAGAAAACCCCGGAGCTGAACTTCGCATGACCCCGCGTGCTGCCTGTAGTTGCGACACCCGCGTGCCCCTTGCGCTCCGCCGGCCTCTCAGTGATGTCAGCGGGCCATGGGCCCCACGGGAAGCGGGCTGCCATCAGCCTGGTGGAGCGTGGCCTCCTGCTCCTCCTCCATAGCCCACTTCCCACCCACCCGGGTCTCCAGATAACATGAAGCCACAGCTCCCGGGCTTGTCGGCGGGGGAAGCCAACGCAGTGCTTCTCAGAAAACAGAGCCCCAGCCCGTTAGTGATGTCCATGCAGGCAAGAGAGGACCAAGAAGAATGTTTGCTTTTTAGGAGCTCTGTGCCTGAAGCCAGCAGGTTTCCTTTAGGGATAGGGTGACTGTGCTTGCTGATGATCTCTAGGTCATTCGGTGCTTGAGTGTCTTAAGACCCAGGGGGTGGAGGAATAAGCAAGATATTGGCTGTGCCCTTGGAATTCTGTGCTGCTTGGGGGATGAGACTCAAACTCACAGACATCTGGGGCTTAAACCAGGGCATATGCATGCAGTGACTCAGAACGTTCAAGAGAGAATCAACACCTCTGCTGGTGGAGGAAAGGCCGGGAACTGCCCACCTAGTTTTTCCATGACCCCAGCCCCTAGTGGGAGGTGTCAGGAGATTTGGATTTAGAGGATCTTGGGTTTGCCAAAACAGAAGTGTATGTATATCAAGAGAGAGAGATGGGAGTGTGGGGGAATAGGACGCTGACAGCTCGGGTAGTCCCTCCCCCAAGGTGGCAGTATTGACTTCAGACTGTTGTGATGCTTGAATAAGGTACAAGAGGGGAGAGGAGCCAGGCACGGTGGCTCACTCCTGTAATCCCAGCACTTCGGGAGGCCAAGGTGGGTGAATCACTGGAGGTCAGGAGTTTGAGACCAGCTGGCCAACATGGTGAAACCCCATCTCCACTAAAAATACAAAAGCTGGCTGGGCATGGTGGCATGCACCTATAATCCCAGCTACTCGGGGGGCCGAGGCAGCAGAATCACTTGAATTGGGAGGCAGAGGTTGCAGTGAGCCGAGATTACACTACTGCCTGCCGACCTGGGCGACAGAGTGAGACTCCATCTCAAAAAAAATAAAATTAAAAAAAAAAAGGGAAGAGGAGCATTCCTTGCTGTGCAGATGCAAGTGCTCGTTATTACTTGTTCCGCCCCTCTGTGTGACATCCAGCCCTGTGTGGGCTGCCCTGATTGCAAAGTGTACCTCCTGCCGTTGAGCAGCTATGGTCCAGTGGGCAGGTACACCACAGTCATGGGAGCCTGGTTAAATCATTACATAATAGTTAGCTCTGTATGACCAAGCTTTTCTTTAAAGAAATTCTTCCATTTGGGGCCGGGCGCAGTGGCTCACGCCTGTAATCCCAGCATTTTGGGAGGCCGAGGAGAGTGGATCACGAGGTCAAGAGATTGAGACCATCCTGGCCAACATGGTGAAACCCCATCTCTACTAAAAAATACAAAAATTAGCTGAGGGTGGTGGCATGCGCCTGTAATCCCAGCTACCCAGGAGGCTGAGGCAGGAGAATTGCTTGAACCCTGGAGGCAGAGGTTGCAGTGAGCTGAGATGCGCCACTGCACTCTAGCCCGACACCTGGTGACAGAGTGAAACTTGGTTCAAAAAAAAAAAAAAAAAAGAAATTCTTCCTTTTGGAATAATTGTAGATACACAGAAAAACCATATACAGATAATACGAAAAGTTCCAGTGTACTCCTCATCCAGATGTCCTTACTGTTAACACATTACCATGGTACATGTGTCAAAACTAAGAAACAACATTGGTACATGACTAGTAAGACAAGTCCAGACTTTATTCAATAAACCCTTTGAAAAATAACAGCTTTATTGGCATATAGTTCATATACCATAAATCTGCTCTTTGAAAGTACACGATTTAGTGGTTTTTAGTATATTAATGGAGTTGTGCAACTGTCATCACTATCTAATTTTAGAACATTTTCAGCACCACAAAAAGAAACCTCATACCCATTAACAGTCACTTCCGGCCCATCCCCCTCACCCTGGGAATTTACTCTACTTTCTGTTTCTCTGGATTTGCCTCTTTTGGACATTCGTGTAGGTGAAAATACAACGTGTGGACTTTTGTGTTTGACTTCTTCCACGTAACGTATCTTCAGGGTTCGTCCATTTGTAGCACGTGTCAGTACTTCATTCCTTTCTATGGCCAAATAATATTTCAGCGTATGGATTTACCACATTTTGTTTGTCCTTTCTTCGATTGATAGACGTTTGGGTTGCTTTCACTTCTTGGCTATAGTGAATAATGCTGCTATGAATATTTGTTTACAGGCTTTTTTGTGGACATGTGTTTTCATTTATCTTGAGTAGATACCTAGGAGTGAAATTATGGAGTCATTTGGTAATTTTGTTTAACTTTTTGAGAAACTGCCAAATTGTTTTCCAAAGTGGTTGTACCATCTTACAGTCTCACCAGCAATTTATGAGGGTTCCAGTTCTCCCCATCCTTGGCAACACTTGTTACTGTCTCTGTTTTATTTTAGCCATTCTAGTGGATGTGAGATGGTATCTCATTATAGTTTTGATTTGCATTTCCCTATTGGCTAATGATATTGATCATCTCTTCACGTGCTTTTGGGCCATTTGTGGGGTTTTTTGTTTGCTTGTTTTTGAGATGACGTCTCACTGGGATGTCCAGGTTGGAGTGGAATAGTGCCATCTCAGCTCACTGCAACCTGTGCTTCCTGGGTTCAGGCGATTCTCCTGCCTCAGCCTTCTGAGTCACTGGGATTATAGGCATGTGCCACCACACTTGGCCAACTTTTGTATTTTTGGTAGAGGCAGGGCTTCACCATGATGGCCAGGCTGGTCTCTAACTCCTGACCTCAAATAATCCACCCACCTCAGCCTCCCAAAGTGCTGGAGTTACACGTGTGAGCCACTGCATCTGGCATCCATTTGTATATCTTGTTTGGAGGAGCATCAACAAATCTTTCAGCCATTTCTAATTGTGTTTTCTTTCTACCGCTGAATTGTAAGAGTTCCTAACATATTCTGGGTACAAGTTCCTTTATCAGTTATATGGTTTGCAAATATTTTCTTGCATTTTATTTTTTTCAATTCTGTGGGTTGCTTTTTCACTCTTGATGGTGTCTTTTGAAGCACAAAAGTTTTAAATTCTAATGAAGCTAAATTTGTTTTACTTTTTTCACTTTTGCTTTTAGTGTTTTATCTAAGAAACCGCTGCCTAATCCAAGGTCACAAAATTTATTCCCTTGCGTTCTTCTAAGAGTTTTATAATTTTAGCACTTACATTTAGGTCTTTGATCCATCTTGACCTAATTTGTGTATAAGATGTGAGGTAGGGGTCCAACTTCATTCTTTTGCATGTGGATATCCAGATAGCCATGCACTGTTTGTTGAGAAGAGTGTGCTTTTCCCACTGAATTGTCTCAGCACCCTTGTAGAAAATCATGTGACTGTACATGTAATGGTTTCTTTCTGGACTCTTAAGATTCTCTTCTATTGATCCATGCGCCTATCCTCACGATAGTCTTGACTACTATAGCTTTGTAGTATTAATCAACTTTTAAAATATGTTTTTCATAATCTACATTGTTCAAAAAAAGAATTGTGGTAACTCTCAGAAATCCAGTAAATGCAAGAGGATAAAGATAGAAAATTAGAGGAGAAGACAAGAAAATAGATAGGAAAATAAGATGACATCGGAGTTAATGCTAGTACACAGTATTACATGTTGTCAGGTTTTGTGAGGTTGATGGAAGTAGCCTGCAAATTTGGCTTTGAGCTTTCTAGCAGCCAAGGGTAAATGGAAATGTGACTAATGACAAGATTAACATAAGTGTCTGGAAGATTTTTTTAAAAAATGTCCCAGCCTCCAAAATTTTCAGGGACTGTAATGTAAGCATATTTCTCCGTAGATCCTAGGAACCTGAGCTGCTTACACACGTGACTGTTTCATTTGTGTTCTGTCCCTTAGGCCAGTAGCTGGTTGAGGACCATAATTGTGTCTTATTTCCCTCACATCTCCCTGTAGTGCTTAGGACAGAGCAGAGGAGGTACTTATAAAGTCTTGATTGAATTGTTTCTAAAATTGGGAATGTTTGTGACATCCTTTGGCAGCATTTCTGCCACCAGGTTGAGTTTAGTTGGGTCCAGTTTGGTAGAGAAGTGGCAGGGGCTGCCCTCCTGGCTGCATTTTAGAAGCTGTTTCTTCCATCGTGCTTCCTGAGCACTGGCTAAGCAATGGAAGCATTGGGCAGGTGGGGTTGTGTGCCCTGGCCCTGAGAGATGGCAGTCACGTTGGCGTGAAGGTGGGCGGCATTGCTTCGCTCGTGTGGAACCCACCCACCTTCCCACCTCCTCAGCACTGGAGAGGCCTCCCCCACTCACTCCTTAGGACATGCCTTTGAGACTGCCTGCCCAATGGAAAAATCCAGCATGTGTGAAGGAGGTCCTGGTCCAAACTGGATACCTTCTCATGGATTTGGGCCCCTCCCCACATATAGCTGTGTGTGGCACAGAGATGGCCACTCTGCAAAGAGACCCACCCAGACAGCCCCCTCACGGGGGGGGGCAAGGAACAAGCTGCCTTCAACTGATTACACATGTCGTATTGGGTGGTCCTCTTCATCCCACACCCAATAAAGGGCTTTGCCATTTTTCACGAGCATCCTTTCCTAAAAGAAACAGAAAGTAGATCTGAACTCCAGCCTTTAAAGGGGCAGTTGTCATTATTTCACAGTTGACCCATGGGGAAATGGAGGCTCAGGGTGCGTCACCTGCCTCCTCTAAGTTATATGGTGAGTGGCGTGCAAAGACTGACTACAGCCCTGAGGACTTTGACTTTGACTTCATCCTCCCTCTTTCTTCCACCTGCCAGCACTCAGTCTTTGTCTAAATTTAGGGGGCTTGAGAGACCTTTCTTTCTGTTTTGGGCACCTTCAAACAGGTAAGCACAGTTTTCTTTGAAGTTACCTGGCCGAGCGCGGTGGCTCATGCTTGTAATCCCAGCACTTTGGGAGGCCAAAGTGGGTGGATCACCCGAGGCCTGGCGTTCAGGACAAGCCTGGCCACATGGCGAAACCCTGTCTCTACTGAAAATATAAAAATTAGCCAGGCGTGGTGGTGCATGCCTGTAGTCTCAGCTACTCAGGAGGCTGAAGCAGCAGAATTGCTTGAACCTGGGAGGTGGAGGCGGCAGTGCTCTCCAGCCTGGGTGACAGAGCAAGACTCCATTTCAAAAAAATAATAAATAAAAATGAAGCTACCTTTGCCTCCATGTGGGAGAATGTCAACAAACAGCTCCCCCTGCCACCCCCCCCCACAAAAGGACTTTCTGCGCAGTCACCCCTAGGCCAGGAGCAGCCTTGTAATAGGCCACACATCTTGTTACTGCCTCTGGCCTTTCACACCTCCTGTCTCACATATTTGAGCTTGGCTGTAGCCCTGTGATGAAGGCAGTGTGGCTGCTGTTGACCTCACTTTACGCACACCGACACTGCATCGTCTGGGGTCCCCCTGTTGGTTGGGATCTGGAGTAAGCCCAGAGGTCAGGATTCTGACTTTGGGTCCAGTGCTCTGCCCTAGCCCTTGACCAAATGCGTATTGAGTTGCACTGACAATCTTTGAATTCCTGGAACTCATGCCATGAGCATTTCCAGGAGCGCCGTAACACTTCATTACAAAGGTGATGAGACCATAGGAAAGTCTTCTTTTTTCCCACGGAAGCAGAGTCTCACCCACACCCGCAGATTTTTTGTGTGTGTCCCTTTAGCGCCGAGCTCTGTTCTCAGAACAGAACAGGTAGAATAAAGTCAAAATGCAAACAGAACGTGGCCTCCCTCCAGAATCTGCTTTGATGGAAATGTGATGTCAAACAAAACAAGGTGTTTGGGCTCCATCTCTGAGGTCATTTAGCTGCTTTTTCCATCTACTTTGAATCCAGATCTGCTGTGTGCTCCAAGCTGTGCTGGTTGCCAAAGAATCCAACAAGAAAAAGGCATGGTCCCCTTTGGGGCGCTCCGGTCCTATCTTGCGTGCCCCAAGCCCAGGTGAGGGACATTTGCCCTCTGGGTTGTGATTTCCTTGTCATTGAGGCAGAGAAGATAATGTCCGGTTGACCACCCTCCTGGAGGCGTGGCAAGGCTGGAGTGAGATTCAGTGGCATTAACTCATTTGTTCATTCAGCACATGTTACTGGCGACTTCCACTGTGCCGGGCTCCGGATACAGTAGTGAACAATGACAGCACCCACAAGGCCAACAGTGCAAACGCTAGGACCCGTGCATGAGAAGCCTGGTTCCATTTCAGGAGTGGGTGCTGGTCTGGGAAGGCATCCCCAAGGAAGGGACATTTGAGCCAGAGTCCGAACGTGAGCAGGAGTCATCAGAAGAGCATCACCCTCATCTCTGGACTTCTGTAGAGACACTTCTGTGCCCGCTGTACCCTTGGGCAGTGGGTACAGAAGTCCAGAGATGAGAGCGATGTTTACCAACAAAGAGAAATCCACCTGATGGACTTTGGGCATCTCTCTAACATCTCCTGTTCAGTTTATCTCAGCCAGCCTTTGCTGAGCACCTGTGAGTCGCCTAGGGCATCCCCAGGTGATGAATTATGGAGATGACAAGATGGCAGTGGCTGACACTGCCTGAGAGCAGCTCTCAGACAAACCAGGGCGCCGTGTTTGATGGGCTGCCTCCAGGTAGAGAGGAGGCCCTCTAAGCACAGCCCCGCCATCCACATCTTCACATTGCAGTGCCTAGCACAGAGAGGACACGAGGGATCGCCGGACACATTACCCTAGGATGCAGATTCACACCAGCCCTACAAGGCTTGTAGAAATCTTCCCTACAAACTGATCACCATGTGGCCTCAGGCAAGGGATCTAAGCTTTTGAATCTCAGATGTGTCTGGGGCACGGGGATCATGGTAGCGCCCATCTCACAGGGTGTGTGGACGCTGTCTCAATAATGACTGTGTTGTGCTGGGCAAGTGCCTGGCTGGAGACGCCCATGGTAAAGGGGAGCAGGAGTGATTGTTATGGGTATCATTCCTAGTGGTTCTGCAATTCGTCTTGCCAGTAAGTACCACAGAACTTCAGACAAGGAGAGACTACAGGCGTTGGAAGTGTTGCTCAGAGCTGGTGGGACCTAGATGCGTACAGTGGAGGAGGGTCCTAGGTGGAAGCAGGAAAACTGAGCATCAGAAAAGGGGGAGGACCCTTGGTGATGGGGATATCTGTTCTGCATGGAGGACAGATGGCTTCTCAGCCATTGGGAAATCAGCCAGCCAGCTTTCTGTTTGATGGTTGTAGAAAAATCCTGTGATTAACAACAATGGCATGTCAGGTTTGAAGAGCAAAGGTCAGGAGGTGAGAAGGCAGATAAATGCAATGTTTATCTTGAAAGAGGTTGTCAACTACTTGGAAATCCCCAAGCTTACTTCCTCCAGGAAGCCATTCTGGACTGTTTAACCCAGTTCCCATAGCTCCCGGGCCCTCCATCTTCCCAGCACTGAAGCACATACTGAAAAGGGCATTTTTCTGAAGATGTCTGTCCCTCCCCTTTTGGAGGGACGTGGCTCCTTGATGTCTGGGGTCACGGCTGGCATGTTTGGTTGAGTAGCTAGAAAGAGTAATAATCTATTTGGAATGCACAGTGTTTATAGAGGCCTCACAGGCTGAAAGTGCTAATTAGGACACACACTCAGGTCTTTTGACCTCAAATCCAGGTATTTTCCCACCTCATGGGCCTCACTCAGATGATGACCCCAGGTTCTGCCCATGATGAATGAGCAGGCATGGATTTGCTCTGTCAGGCTGTGATGGTGGAAGAGAGCCAGTTGTCAAACCAGCAGTGGCTTTGGATCTTGAAAGTCCAACTCCTTCGTTGTACAGAGGAGGAAACCTGTGCCCCAAAGCAGGTCCCCCCTGAGTTCCAGCCCAGTGCCACCCTCACTGCACAGAGCTGCTGTCTCCTTTTGATCATGAGGAAGCCACCAGGTCCCTGGTGGAGTTCAGCAGATGTGCAGGGTGTGTGACTCTGGTGGGTGTGAGGATGTTTCCGTTCCTGCTGGGAAGTCCTCCAAGCTCTTGTGAAAGAGATGCGGTTTGTCGAGCATGGATTTTCAAACTTTATAGAGAGCTGTCGTTAGTTTAAAAATGCCTGGAAACATGATCAAGTGTAATGTTTAGTGATAACATAGAAAGCACATAATACTTAGCACATGTAATGAGAATGTATGGAACTCTCTAGTAAGAGTCTGAAATTCAGCCAGGTGTGGTGGCTCATGCCTGTAATCTCAGCACTTTGGGAGACTGAGGTGGGTGGATCACCTGAGGTCAGGAGTTCAAGACCAGTCTGGCCAATGTGGCAAAATTCCGTCTCTACCAAAAATACAAAAATTAGCTGGGCATGGTGGCGGGCACCTGTAATCTCAGCTACTCGGGAGGCTGAGATAGGAGAATCGCTTGAACCTGGCAGGCAGAGGTTGCAGTGAGCGAAGATCATGCCATTGTACTCCAGCCTGGGCAACAGAGTGAGACTCCGTCTCAAAAAAAAAAAAAAAGTCCGAAATTCATTCTTTCAACATGCTTGTGTTGGGTGCTGCCTGGCACAGCATCTGGTGCCCACTAACTCAGCATGGGGGAAGATGGGCACGGAACAGGTCATCTGGTGTGGTCACTGCAGTGAGGGAACCCAGTGAGGGCCCGTCCAGCTCAGCTGAGAGGAGACTGAGAGAAGGCTACATGGCATGAGTGAAGGTATGGATGGCACTCTCCTCTTCAGAGCATTTATTACTGGGGTCAGATAAAGCAGATCTCATGTATTTTCTGCTACTAAATAGAAGTTCTTGTTTTGTTTCATTTCTCGTGGTCTTTGATATTTTCCAAAAAGGTAATAACTCATTGTTGAGTGAGATCAGGACTGGGACCAGCAGACTTGGGTCCACAGGTGTGTCATTTTAAACCAGACTGGAGTTAGGTGAGGGGAGATGTAAAGAGATCACTATTGTCACAAAAAGCACCAGTGAAAGCTCTGCTTAGAAAATGCCCTTCTCTAGGAGGTTTTCATCCAGTGTGGGAATACAAAACACCAGTTTAAAATAGCAAGGTAAGGCTTCATGGCCTCTTAGTGTGATGTGGGGGTCCTGAATCATGTACATCCCATTGTGCAGAATAAAATGCTGGTTTCTGAGCTGTCTTTCAAGACAGAACCCAAAAACTGTTTTCCCCGAGGTATCTTCCTTGGGAACCCCAGCAGGGTGAGGTCTGCCTTTTCTCTGACCTTGCCTAACTTTTTTCCTCTTTGTGTCCCTTGAGCTCAGGGACATGCATCTCCTGTTGTACCTAGCACGTAATCATGCACAAGGCAAGTCCTCGTTAACTGGTGGTGTATACCAGCAAACAGTTGTGGAGCACTGTCATAAGGGACACAGACCAGGGAGCAGGACAGATGAGCGTGGAGCTTTGGGGGAGAGGCCTGAGCTGAGATCTGTGTTTGTGAGTCGTCGTCGTATGGATGAGGCCAGGCTGTGGAGGAGGCGAGGGGAGGGTGAGAAGGTCCAGACCTGCCAGAATAGCCCCATTTAGGGAACGGGGGGAAAGAGAGGAAAAGCAAGATGGTGCACAGTGACATTGAAGGTGAGGGGACATTCTGCAGCAGAAGGAAAGGAGCAGCAGTGCTAGATATTGCAGAGAACCCGGGATGGTAAGGCCTGGAAACCATGTGTTTTGGATCCTGTAACCTGGAGGCTACTAGGTGACCTTAGTAAGGGCAGTCGTGGTGGAGTGCTGGGGCTGAAGCCCGTTGCAGGGAGTCCCGTAGTCAATGGGAGGTGGGGAGTAGACACACAGGGCTGGGTTATTCCTACCACACAGCTGTGCTGGGGCCCTGGCAGGGGTGGGGTGCCGCAGAGTGGGAGCCAGAGAGGGACCTGGGTCAGGGCTGACCGTGGGTGGGGAGAGCATGGAGTGCCTTCAGGGGTGAAGTGAGTGGAAATGCCCATGAAGTAGATGGATGGAACCCTCCGTCTACTGCATGGATGGATGGATGGCTGTCTTTATCTCAGACTTGCCAAAGACAGCCATAAAATTCAGACGCGCACCCACTCAGGAGAATGGGAAAAATGAATTCTTTTGTAAGAGGCTTGTAGTCCAAAGGTAGAATTGCCTAAGAGAGCTTCTGAAAGGAAAAAGTCATGGCGAGTTGGCATTTTTAAAGAGAAATAACAGAGGTTGGATTTTTCTAGTAACTCCAAGAGGTCAAGACTTTGGATTTTTTTTTGTTTTTTCAACAGAGTCTCACTTTGTCACCCAGGCTGGAGTGCAGCGGTGCAATCACAGCTCACTGCAGCCTTGACCTCCCAGGCTCAAGCAGTCCTCCTGCCTCAGCTCCTCAGGGAGCTACCATGCCTGGCTAATTTTTGTATTTTTTGTAGAGGTAGCGTTTCACCACGTTACCCAGGCTGGCCTCAAACTCCTCAGCTCAAGCGATTTGCCCACCTTGGCCTCCCAAAGTGCTGGGATTCAAGGCATGAGCCTCCATGCCTGGCCAAGACTCTGGGTTTAGTAAGCTTTTGCAATTCACTAGGAATGGGTTCCTAGGACCTCCTCACTTTTTTGCTTGTGGTTTCTTTTGCCAGCCGTAAGTCCCTGGAGAACACTGGGTACTTTACTGGAGAAAGAGGAAGAGGACAGACTTGGCCCAGAGCTGCTTAATGTGATGTGGGGAACAGAGGTGAAAAGATCCTGTGGCAGCTCAGGCAGCCCTGCGGTGACTTGGAGTTCAGGAAGGGGTGTCAAGGATAACAAGTCGTAAACATGCCATGCTATTTCTTTGGATCAATACATGAATGATTATTGAGACCCCCTCCATGTATCAAACTCACTTAGAGGTAATGCATGGATTGTGTCCTGGTGACAGTATGTGACGGGGAGGCCTGGTACAGTGTCTGTATTTAGGATGATGAACACCATAATCTAAGACTGCTAAGTGCCGTGGGGCGGTCTAGAAGGGTGGATGGGCTGGCTTCGAGCAGGGTGGACGCACCGTGCAATGGTGTCGCCTGGGAGCCCTCCGTGGAGAGTGTGGAAATCTCATCCTGGCGCTACGCCTTTGTCTTCTTTTTTTTCCTTGAGATTGGGTCTCAGACTGTCACCCAGGCTGGAGTGCAGTGGTGCGATCTCGGCTCACTGGAACCTCCGCCTTCTGGGTTCAAGTGATTCTCCTGCCTCAGCCTCCCAAGTAGCTGAGATTGCAGGTGCCCGCCACCACGCCCAGCTAATTTTTTGTACTTTTAGTAGAGACGGGGTTTCACCATGTTGGCCAGGCTGGTCTCGAACTCCTGACCTCATGATTCACCCGTCTCAGCCTTCGAAAGTGCTGGGATTATAGGTGTGAACCACTGCACCCAGCCCCCCTTTATCTTACAGCTAAGAAATTGGGCCTGGAAAGGGAAGGGGATTTTTCAAGCTTCATGGCAGCTCCAAGACTTGAACTGAGACTTGCCTTTAGAGCAAGCTTGTACAACCTCTAGCCCACGGGCTGCAAGCAGCCCAGGACAGCTTCGAATGCGGCCCAACACATTCATATACTTTCTTAAAACATTCTGAGATTTTTTTTTTTTTTTTTTTTTTTTTTCGATTTCTGTTTTAGCTCATCAGCTATTGTGAGTGTATTTTATGTGTGTCCCAAGGTGATTCTTCTTCCAGTGTGGCCCAGGGAAGCCAAAAGACTGGGCACCCTTGCTTGGAGAAAGTGCATTTTGTTATAAAAGGACCTTGAATCCCCATCTAATCTGCTGGGTCTTTGTCTCGCATGTTTTCAGGTAGGACACGATTGTCTCTGTAACAGAATAATATGTAAGAATGTGCACTTCTTAGCCTTTGCAGAAAGGCGGGAGGCCAGTTTCCTGCAGCCCCCGCCCCGTCCTGGCTGAGGGGTGGAAGGCAGCTTGCTGGCCAGCCCCGCTGAGTCACCCCTCCGGCGTGGAGCCCAGTGGGGATTTCCACGCGGCCCCAGCGTTCTTTTCTCCTCGTTTCCTGTTGTGCTGTGACGCAGGCTGGCTGCCAGCGGGTGCCGGTGGGCGCTCCCGACAAAGGCCGTTGCCAGCCAGCCTTGTGGGCCCCCAGGGCACCGTGGGTGGCTTTCCCCCCACGGGTGACTGTGCCCCGAGTCTCAGTTGCACTCGTGCTGGGTGGGCAGCTCCCAGAGGCCCCGGGGGGGGCTGCAGAGGGGGGGGGGGGGGGGGTGGCTGCCTGGGAGGACAGGAGGTTTTGTTGAAGAATGAAAGCCTCCTCTTGGGGCAGTTTGTACTGGGCATTTAGGGTTATAAAAACCTAGATTTGCTGAAAACGGCTCTCTTTTATCTTTTGACGAGAACGTTTGTGAAGAAAACAAAACAGACCTTCAACTGTTTTGCCTGTTCGCAGAGAGAGTGGTTTCTACACTGTGCCTGATTTCTCTGGGTGTTTCTAACACAGCCATGCACGTGTTTGTCAGTTTCTGGTGTCTCCATTTCTCGATATGAGGATATTCTGCTTAAAAAGAAATTCTCTACTGATAGGACCTCTGCATATTCATGTATATTTTTCCACCAGAACTTTGTGTCCCACCACTGTGGTGGGCAGTTTACAAATGTCATCTGATTTTGTTCCTGCCACTGTAGTCTAAGGCTGTGTTGTCCGATACCTATCCACCACCCTCATGTGGCTATTTAAATATTGGGTCATTCAAATTAAATACAGTTACAAATCCTGTCCCTCAGTCACATCAGCCACATTTCAAGTGCTCGGGCAGGCTGGTGGCTACCACGTCAGTTCGTACAGAGCTGCACATTTTCATCACCGCCAAAAATTCTATTTGCTAGCACTGGTCTAAGGTCTGGACATAGGTCCCCATTTTACAGATGAGGAAACTGATTCCTACAGAGGTTAGTTGACCACTTATAAGAATGAACAAATGAGGCTGGGCATGGTGGCTCACGCCTATAATCCCAGCACTTTGGGAGGCCAAGGCAGGCAGATCACCTGAGGTTGGGAGTTTGAGACAACCCCGTCTCTACTAAATAAATACAAAATTAGCCGGGTGTGGTGGCGCATGCCTGTAATCCCAGCTACTCGGGAGGCTGAGGCTGGAGAATCGCTTGAACTGAGGAGGCAGAGGCTGTGGTGAGCTGAGATTGCGCCATTGCACTCCAGCCTGGGCAACAAGTGTGAAACTGTCTCAAGAAAAAAAAAATGAACAAATGAAACATTTTAATTGTACACATGAGGAAACTGAAGGTTATATTCCCTTTCCCTTCTTAGAAAAGAGAAATTGATCTGTAGGCTTCAGGGGCTCTTCAGTTAGCCTGGGGGTGCTGCGTGAGTCTGCTCTTTGCTGTTCCCCCAGACCCCGTCAGCTGTGGGTGGCTGCTTTCTCTGGGTTTCCTCATCAGAGTTTGGGCACGCGAGCCAGGCTGCTTTCCACACAGTAATCCGTTTCCTATCAGGGGATTTATGGAGTTTGTGATGTCTTGGGTTTGTTGGCCTTTTGTTGGAGCCAAAAGAGGTCTCAGGAAATGATATCTCAAAATACTGAGGCCCAGAGAGGCGAGGGGCGCTGAGGGTCATGCCTCTAGCTAAGAGCTCTGCTGGTTCTTAAACTTGCTTTCAAGCCAGGGCTTATCTGATTTTCTTAGGAAAGTAATCACTCCATGGACAAGGAGAGGTTTTTTTCACGGAGCAGTGACATTCCCGGTGGTCCCTATGTAGAGTGGTAAGGAATAGGGTTTTGGGATCCAACAGACCAGAGTGTTCAAATCCTGGCCCCACCACTTATTACTTCAGGCAAGGACTTAAGCATTCAGAGTTCTCAGTTTCTTCATCTGTAAAACAGGGATAAAATATCTCAGTTAATTTCTTCTAAATAATAAATTGTGGCCGGGCATGGTGGCTCACACCCGTAACCCCGGTACTTTGAGAAGCTGAAGCGGAAGGATCACTTGAGGCCAGGAGTTTGAGACCAGACTGGTCAGCATAACAAGAACATAACAAGATCTCAGCTCTACCAAAAAGTTAAAAATGTTAGCTGGGCATGTTGGTGTGCGTCTGTGGTCCCAGCTACTCGGGAGGCTGCAGTGGAAGATTGCTTGAGCCAGGAGTTAAGAGTCTGCAGTGAACTCTGATCATGCCACTGCACTCTAGCCTGGGTCACAGAGTGAGACCCTGTCTCAAAGCTAACCAAAAAAAAAAAAAAGAAAAAAAGATTTATAA
>NW_022436995.1:7993883-8003683 GCF_009761245.1 Sapajus apella
AACAGCCTGGCTAACATGGTGAAACCCCATTTCTACTAAAAATACAAAAAATTAACCAGGCGTGGTGGCGTGCCTGTAGTCTTAGCTACTTGGGAGGCTAAGGCAGGAGAATCGCGTGAACCCGGGAGGCGGAGTGTTGCAGTGAGCTGAGATCGTAGTACCATTGCACTCCATCTTTGTCTCAAAGAAAAAAAGAGAGCAAAACTTTGTCTCAAAGAAAAAAAAAAAAACTAACGTGTTTAAGTGATTGACTACAATTCCTAGCGTATTACGCGTGTTAGTAAATAGTACTCGTTAATATTATGATCGTATCACTGCCTTCTCCCAGCATTGTAACTTGGTGGTACAGTGTCCGGTACATAGGAGGCACTCAGACAGATACCTCGGAGTTGGGAGACAGGGCAAATTTATTTTGAAATAGTCTTTTTTTTTGACATTTCCAAATAATATGCCCAATGTTTTTCTGCAACCCTCGGTCTTCTTTTTAGGTGAAGGACCTCTACATTTAAAGCAGTGGGTTCAATTGCTAACCTGAAAAGCTATAATAAAACACCCCAGAGTATCCAAAAAGTCTGGAATCAAAGGGCAAATAGTGTGTCCTGTTTTCCAGCTTTTGAATATGCTGTGGAATAGACTGAAATTACTGGGAAATAGGTTGTCAGTTTTATTTAGAAGCTTTTGTTCCTTTGGCCTTTCATTTTGTAGTTTTGACAAAGTCTCCCTCTGTCACCCTGGCTGCACTGCAGTGGTGCGATCATAGCCTACTGCAGCCTCAAACTCCTGGGCTCAAATGATCCTCTAGCCTTGGCCTCCTGAGGTGCTGGGACTACAGAAGCAGGCCACCATGTCTGGCTAATTTTTGTATTTTTCTGTCGAGAGAAGGGCTCCCTGTGTTGGGCAGGCTGGTCTTGAACTCCTGGCCTCAAGTCATTCTCCCACCTCAGCTTCCTGAAGTGGTAAGATTACAGGCATGCACCACCGCACCCAGCTTTTTTGTTCCTTTGAAAGAAGGCATTGCTGATGACTGCCCTGGGGTGTCTAGATGACACGGCCAGCCGTCCACCTCTGCAGCTTACACAGCTGGTTGATCTCTGCAGTGAGAATTAACTTTACAATCTGGATCCAAGGAGCTGAAGGAATGTCAGTGTTTAGAAAAAAAAAAAAATCTGTTATCTTTAGAGAAAATGGACTTGTTGAGGGAGAAGAGTAGACACATACTTTCTGGAAATATTTTCAAAGGGATTATTAGAAAAAGGAGAAAAAAAAAGGATTTTGGTTGTCCTCTGGAGAATGAGAATATTCATAAGCAGAATGCCTCATTACCAGGTAGCACAGGGGACCAAAGCCTCACCTGAGACTGTGTTTGAATAGAAATTAAACAGGGCTGGCAGTGAAGTTTCACCCTTTAATTAGCATTCAAAGTATACCTCTACCTGTAATATTGGAGCACCTTGAAAAACCTCACTGCTCTGTGCCTGAATGAGGGGCATCTAGAGGGCTTGGAAGGGGAGATACGGGATGGGACATCCTGGGAGAAGCTGGTGACCAGAAGATGGCCCTGACCTTGGTGAATTTACCTGGCATCTGAGCCTGGCGGAACAATTCAGAAGCCTCATTTTGTCAGTCTCTGGGTGAGGGCTCCTGTCTCTTAGCAAAAAGCTTAAAGCACAAATCAAGTGTATTTATTGAAAAGTGTGACCACCGTGAGGTTATAATCAGGGCACTGTTGGCTCATGGCACCCCACCCGACCAGCCAAATGGACAGGGGGCTAGGTGGGTCGGAGCAGGGGAGGGCGGGAGTCATGGGAAGCAGTTGTGTTGAATGGCCACAGTGCTGAATGGCCAGGTGCATCCCCTGTGCCCTCCTGGCCCACCCACTACCTGGCCGGCCCTTCCCCACTGGACGGTTCCTGCTTGGGCACTGATTGGGTTTGCTGCTGAACCTCCCGGCCTGGCAGCTCCAGGTGCTGGCCCATCCGTTCTTTCTTTGGAGATTAAGAGCGGCTCCCGGTGTGTGTGCAGTGAGCCTCTTTGAAGCACTGCTGCCTGCCTGTGCCTAGATCCGCGATCTTCTCTCCAGGGTCACCCCGTAGGACGTTTGCTTCCACCTTCTCTAATCCCCGTGAATGCAAGCACCTCCGTTCTAAGTGTTACTGGCGGAGCCGATGTCGGTCCTATGACCTGGCCTCACTCTTCTAGCGCGCCGTGGGTGGATTAAGCCAGCGGGAACAGGATGATATGAGTTAACCACTTTTTAGGCCTCATCAGGCCTTTTCACTTTAATAGCTTCACAGAGACATCTGTGATGGCTCGAGTCCAGAGTGCGTGGTATTTATTTTTGATTTGAAATATGAAAAGCATTTTTTTTAAGACAACCGACTCCTCTGAGTCATGCCCAGGGGAGCAAACGGCCTGAAATATGAGCTTGTACTTGCTGGAGGAGGATGACAGAGGAGCCTGCTGCTGAGTTCACTGGTGCTGGGGTTAGGTCACTGCTGGGCTGAAGTGCGCTGACCATAAGAGCAACATGTGGGCAAGAGCCGCGGCAGTGGGGTAATTTATGGCAGCCGCTGGCTCCACCAGGCACTCCACACGCCGGGTTCCCACAGCATGGGGCAACTGCATGGAAACCCACACTCGGGCCTGCGTTGAGCACCCACGTTTGAGTAAGAGTTATCTTCCTTGGCAGGGTGGGTTAGGTCTGGGGTATTTGTCACAAAGAAGCAGAAGCTGTACGCTTGACAGTCCCTGAGTCCCTAGGGAGCGGTGCAGTTTTCTTTTCTTCTCTTTTGCTGGGTTCATCTTGCCAGCATCCCCGTTTGGGAATGTGCGCAGCTCACCTTCCATCAGCCCTTCAGAGTGTACCCACAGCCTTCTTTGCCTCACAGCACCATCCTGTGAGGTGCCAGGCCAGGCGTTAGGACGCTCTGTTGGCAGATGAGAAGATTGAGGCACAAGTCGTGGTTGCTCGTGATTGCTTCCTGAGCGGTGGGGCAGTGCTGGGGCACTGTACCCAGACTGCAGACTTGCAGGGGTCTGGGACCTCCTGCTGCCAGTCTCCTAGCCTGCTGCTACAGCTGTCTGTTTCTTGGCTTCTCCCTAGACTTCTAATGGAATTCTTGGAGTATAGTCTGGAAATATGTATTTTAAACATGCTTTGGCTGGGCGTGGTGGCTCATGCCTGTAATTCTAGCACTTTAGGAGGCTGGGGAGGGGGGGTGGTGGATCACCTGAGGTCAGGAGTTCAAGACCAGCCTGCCCAACACGGCGAAACCCCGTCCCTACTAAAGATAAAAAAAATTAACGGGGCATGGTGGCAGGTGCCTGCAATCCCAGCTACTGGAGAGGCTGAGGCAGGAGAATCGCTTGAACCCGGGAGGCGGAGGTTGCCGCGGGCCGAGATCAGGCTACTGCACTCCTGCCTGGGGAACGAAAGCTAAACTATGTCTCAAAAAAACCAAACCAAAACAAAACATGCTTTGCAGCAATTGTTACAGGTATTCATGTTTAAGTGGCCCAGAGGTGATCCTGCGTCAGCTCCCACCATCAGACATTCAGCCTGTACCACCCACCGACATGGTCTTCACTTCCTGTTCTGCGTGTAAGGCCCATCTTACCGCCATGAATGCCAGCTCCCCAAGGACAGAGCCCTTTCCTGTCTTGTCCATGGCTGTGCCCCAGGGCCCTGGATGGTGCTTGGCACACAGTAGGCTCTTGGTAAATATTTATTGGATGAGTGGGACTCTTCCTGAGCTCTGCGGTCATCTGGGGGAGCTCTGGCTGTAGAGCCTGGCTGGTCTGATTGAGGCGTCCCATTGCTGTAATATGGAGTGAATGGTGTGGCCTGGTTGTGGAGTGGAAGGCGCTGTGTCTCCCTGTGGCCTCCTGGTGAGGAGAAGATAGTCACCACCCACACAGGCACACTCTTGAATATTCCAGCACAAGGTGGGCACTCATTAGAGGGCAGCTCTTGTTGCTGCTGCCTGGTATGTCTTGGCGTGAGCAGCAGGGTCATCGTGGTGGTCAGTTTTTCCACTGCCATCAAATGGGATCCATTTAGCTCTCAGACAGACAAGGTATAGGGCTGGACTCTGTGCCGTGGGCTAAATGCCGGCCACCTCGAGCCTCAGATCAAGACCAGACACCGGCATAAACCCAGGTGGCCCAAGCCGAGGTCGCTCCCCAGGGCCAGGCTCATGAATGGCTGAGTAAATATTTACCCTGTCTGAGGTCGAATGTGAACTGTCTACCAGGTGTTTTGTTTTTCTGTCTCCTCCTTCTCATTCTGTAAAAAAGGAAACCAAGAGGCTGACGGGTTAAGTGACGAGCTTGACACAGCTAGCCATCAGAATGTCCTCCGGTAGATCCCATCTGAGTCCTATTCCTCCTCAGGTACCTCCTCCAGGAAGCATTCCCAGATGACTGGCCCATCCTGTCCTTTCCGTCCTCTGAGCCACAGCCTGCAGACAGTCCTCTACCTGTGAATCCATGAAAGATACAGGCAGAGGGGAAGAGGTTTGCTGGTCCTCGCTCCTTCACCTCTTTGCTTTTTTTTTTTTTTTTTTGGAGGGGACGGAGTCTTGCTCTCTCGCCCAGGCTGGAGTGCAATGGTGTGATCTCGGCTCACTGCAACCTCCACCTCCCAGGTTCAAGTGATTCTTCTGCCTCAGCCTCCTGAGTAGCTGGAATTACAGGCACCCGCCATCATGCCTGACTAACTTTTGTACTGTTGTATTTTTGTAGAGATGGGGTTTCACCATGTTGGCCAGGCTGGTCTTGAACTCCTGACCTTAGGTGATCTGCCCACCTCAGCCTCTCAGAGTGCTAGGATTACAGGCATGAGCCATGGTGCTGGGTCATCCCTATGTATGTTAACACCCACCTGGCAATTAGTCATATGCAACTCTTGTATTGACTTTCCATGTTCTGTGTTTTCTCTGCTCATCTCCAGAGCTCCTAAAGATGAAGGAAAAAAGGGAAAAAGTCTGCTGTACCTTCAGACTTTTAAAAATCGATTGGTTGGTTTGTACATCCATCTGTTCACCCCACCCCTCATCCTACATCGTGCTTATGGTCGGCTTATTCTGTGTCAGCCTCAGGGCCTTTCTCCCCAGAATGCTAAAAAGTTCACCCAAGGCTTGAGTGGATGGCTAGAGGCCAGAGGACAGCTTAGGCTGAAAGTGGTAGGAAGACTCTCAATGGAGCCGGGAGAAGCTGAGCTTCTGAAACTTGGTAATACTCAGCCCTGCTAAAGAGTTCCTCTGAAAAAATATCTTATCAGGCCCTCAGCTATCCACCAGTTCTCTCTTTCCAGCTTTCAGCCTGTTCCCTGGCCAGGAAGTTCATAGGCAACAAAATAGAATCCACCTTCCCTATCACTCACCCTTTTAAAATGTGACTAACTCTGAGCTAACCAAGCCTTTGCCAGACGTGGATATGGTTATGCACGGACTCCGTTTTGTGGTTTGTCATTTCTGACTTGCTGGGAAATCCTTTGTTGGGGGTGGGGATGGGAAGTAGAGCCTCTCCGGGGCTGGAGTTTTTCTGAGATGTCTAAGATTGAGAGGCTCTCACTCCACACACAAGGAGAGTGTACTGTCTGCCTTGGTTCATGGTCAGTGGAGAAGAGCCTGGACTTGGAGTCAGAACAGCTAGGTTCAGATCCCTGGTTTTACTCCTGACCATTTAATAGCCTTGGCCGAGTCCCTCAGCCTTTTTGAGCCTCAGTTTCCTTGTCTGTAAAATGGGGTTCTTGAAGGATTAAAAGAGCTGGTGTGTGTAAAACCGAGGAACATACTTCCTGGTGTAGAGTGATTTCTTATAATTTCGAAAACCTAACCATTTTATTCATAAGATTTCTTTCTTTTCAAGGCCAACATAAGATTTCTGAGAGTTTGTTTTTCGAAGAGTTGGGGTCTTGCTTTGTTGCCCAGGCTGGAATACGGTAGTATGATCATAGCTCACTGCAGCCTCAAACTTCTAGGCTCAAGAGATCCTCCCACCTCAGCCTCCTAAGTAGCTGGGACTGCAGGTGCACACCCTCACACTCAGCTAGTTTTTTAATCTTTTTTTTTTTTTTTTTTTTTGTAGAGTGAGCCTCCCCATGTTGCCAAGGCTGGTCTGGAGCTCCTGGCCTCAAGCAGTCCTCCCACCTCGGCCTCCAGAAGTGCTAGGATTACAGGCTTGAGCCACCACGCTTGGCCTTCTAAAAGTATTTTGATGTGCACCATTAGCATTGGTGTTAAAAGTGATGTGCACCTTTAGCACAAAGTGTCAAGTGTGTGGCGGGTGAATATCATGTGCATTTTACAGATGAGGCAACAGAAACTCAGGCTCAGCCACTTACCCAAGGCCACATAGTCCTAGGTAGAGTTGGAATTTGGAATAGGGCCTGCTGACTCCAATCCTAGGTGCCTTCCACTCACCTGTCCTCCTTCCTCTGCGCTGGGGATCCCAACCCCTGGGACCCCTGGGAAGTGATGTGCACTCAACACGTGACTACGGGAAAAATCAGGCAGGAACTAACAGGACTCCTCTCTCCAGAAGGAATTCCAGTGTACTTGGGGAAAGAATAATGGCCAAGCAGTAACTCAGGTTTGTGAAGCATTCTAGAGCCGGTTGCCTGATATCGCTGTGATGTGAGCTACACTGTGCAGCGGCCCCCACTTATTCTTGGTTTTGTCTGATCAGGTTTCAGTCAGTTACAGTCTGGAAGTAGGTGAGTACCCTAGAATCAGGTAAGTTGAGAGAAAGAGACCGCATTTACATAGCTTTTATTATAGTAGATTGTTATAATTGTTATTTCATTATTAGTTATTGTTCATCTCTTACTGTGCCTACTTTATTAATTAAACTTTGTCTTGGTATATATGGGAAAAAGTATAGTGTCTCTAGGGTTTGTTACTATTTCTGGTTTCAGGCAGCCACTGGGGCTCTTGGAATGTGTTCCCCTGAAATAATTACAATCACTTATAAAATTCGAAATCTTCTTCTGGTCATGTTAAAATGTAAAAAGAAGGTGAAATTAATTTTAAATAATATATCTTGTTGAATACAATACAACCAAAACTGGTATCATTTTAGCATGTACTCAAATATAAATATAAAGATTCTTTTTTTTTTTTTTTTTTTAGATGGAGTCTTGCTCTGTTACCCAGGCTGGAGTGCAATGGTGCAATCTCGGCTCACTGCAACCTCCACCCTTAGGTTCAAGCGATTCTCCTGCCTCAGCTTCCCAAGTAGCTGGGACTACAGGTGCCTGTCACTGTGCCCAGCTAATTTTTGTATTTTTAGTAGAGACAGGGTTTCACCATGTTGGCCAGGCTGGTCTCCAACTCCTGACCTCAGTTGATCCACCTGCCTCAGCCTCCCAAAGTGCTGGGATTACAGGCGTGGGCCACCGCGCCCATCCTAAAGGTTGTTAATGAGCTGTACCACCTTCTTTATCATACTGAGTCTGAAGTTGATGTGTTCTTTACATTTGCAGCACATCTCCCTTTGCACTGGCCATATTCCAAGTGCTGCCTTCTTCCTCCCACTCAGGAAGAAGGGAAACTTGCGTTTGCTGAATGTCTACCATGCCCCAGGTGCTGTGCTCGGTACCCCACCTTTGTCATGTCATTTAGTTCTCACAGCAGCTTTGCATGGTGGATGAATGCCACATGGGTTTTACAGATGAGGCAACAGAAACTCAGAGAGGGCTCAGCACCTAATCCAAAGCCACACAGTCCCAGGTAGAGTTAGAATTTGGAATAGGGCCTGCGGATTCTGGTACTAGGTGCCTTCCGCTCACCTGACCTCCTTCTCCTAATCAGGGCTCCCCAACTCCAAGACCATGGACCAGCACTGGTCTGTGGCTTGTTAGGAACCGGGCCTCATCGTAGGAGGTGAGTGGTGGGTGGGTGAGCATTACTGCCAGAGCTCCGCCTTCTGTCGACAAGCAGCTGCATTCAAGTCTCATAGGAACGTGAACCCTATTGTGACCTGTGCATGTGAGGGATCCAGATTGCACACTCCATATGAGAATCTAACTAATGCCTGATGATCTGTAACAGTTTCATCCTGAAACCATCCCCCCCAAACCTCCCCTCCCCATCCCTGGTGTCAAAAACATTGGGGGCCACTGCCCTACACAGAGAAAGAGAATTTGCACATAGCAACTTAGGCAGAGTATTCAAGGAAAGCGCCGGGGACAGGAGGGACACCATGGGCTCGTGGCCTGTTGAGTAACAGCTTCAGGGTATCAGTTCGGAAGGCCTGGGGCTGCTTTGGTTCGGGTGGTGTATGCATAAAAGCAGCAATCCATCTAATCACAGGTTCTGCCTGAAAGGAAGACAATTTTGGGCCTTTGAGGGGCAGGGTTGGTGATAGCTAGTGGGGGGCATGAGGTGGGTGTGGGGAGGTGGGGGTGGCAGGAATTGCAGAGGCCAGAGAGCTGGGCTGTATTCTGCGCCCCCATGCCTGGGAATGCTGAGCACTTCTGGAACCTCCAAGCCACTGAGACTTTCTGCTCAGGGAATCCCCAAGGATCGAGGGAGGCTGAAATTGAGCAAGCCTTTAATGCATGCATGCATTCACGCAGTCACTCACTCCACAAATATTTACTGAATACGTGCTTTGGGCCAAAGTGATTTCGGCAGGCACATCTTGTCCTGCCTGCTATTGCCTTTTTTCCGGAGACCCGCTCCTTCACACTTGTAAATCTCCCTCTGGAGTACTCAGCAGATTCCCGAAGCTGACTGAGGCTCGGAGTGCCAGTCCCTTGCCACAGGTCACATGGTACTGAATGGAAGATACAGGACCTCAGAACCAAGAGGTTTTGACTCATTTGTGTCTCTTTCTGTTTTGTCATTGGCCAGGAGACAGTCATTGAGTTGTTTCTATTTGCCAGGCATCAAGCTCTGTCCTCAGGAGTTTTGTTGTTGTTTCATTTTCAGCGTGTTTGTTTTGTTTAAGAGCAATCAGAGTGCCCCTGATGCTGGATGGTGGCTGATGTCTGTTGCATGCTAGGCACCGCACAGGGTGCTGGTCACGATCTTCTCCGGAGATTCCTCCCAGACCCGCTGGAAAGAGGAGGAAACTGATGCTCAGAGACACGTACCTTTCTGAACATCACACCCCTCAGGTGAAGCTAGGGATTTCAATCCCAGCCTGTCTCTCTAGAGCCCTGACTCAGCCACTATCCCTCACTACCTCTCTGTGACCAGGGTTTAGTTCTGGTCCTCCCATGAAGCTTGATTTGCCAGAACCTGCTTGTGAGGCCTTACTTGGTCTTCATTTTGACCACGTGTAAATTGGGGGCAGGGCAGCCTGTCCATCCTCTTCTGCTGAAATCACCCTGCCCAGAAGATGGGTGATTTCAGGACACTACCTGGTGAAGATCACTGCATCAACAGGAGCTGGAGATCCAGCGTGTGTGAGCCGTGTGAAGGCATCTCTCTCTGTTCCTCCAGTCTGCCCCTTCTCTCTCATCATGCAGGGCAAGCTCAGGTTGTGGCCCTGCCTCTGTTGGGAGGACTCTTGAGCAGTCATCTCCCATGCCTAAGCAGACCTGCAGAGAACCCTGTTCACACTGAGGGTCATCTGCAACGTGAAACTTCAGGACAGGAAGCTATATTGGAGGATAACTAGGACGTCTTTCACTTTATAGAGGGGGAAACTGAGTCCTCAGCAATCAGCCATGTCGATTCTGTGTTGTAGGGACCCGAGGACGCGTCTCATCTCCCTGTCTGAACAGCAGGTTCCCATGCTGTGAACGTTTCACCCTGACCCTCACTGTATTTTTTTTTTTTTTTTTTTTT
>NW_022436995.1:8004083-8162904 GCF_009761245.1 Sapajus apella
CCCCTCACCATATTTTTAAGGAAGTGAATAGGGCTTTAAGACAGACAGCCTCACTGTTTTGCCCATTTCTGAGATGGAAAATCAAGGAATATTGCCCCACCTCCACCCCAGGAATCTCTATGCCCCTCCCATAGGCAAGATGGAAGCTAGACCAGAATGGGCAGCTTGTGCTTCTTGAGCGGGGTGGTGGTGAGGGCAGATGGGGGCAGGGAGACAGGATTCCCAAGCCCAGCGTTTTGACCCAAGAGGCAGGGACTCCAAGGCTCTAGAATGGGAGGAATTGTGGGAGGAAAGGCAGAAGGTCCGAGTCAAGTGCACCTGCAGTTATTAACTATGTGACTTGGGCATCACGCCACCTGTGAGCCCCCATTTTCATCTCTAGGGCAGTGAACTCACGAATAGGTTTGAGTTGTTTCCCTCCCAGGACTGTCACAGGAATTGAATGAGGTGCCTTGCTTAACTGCACTGTACCGGGGAAGCCTGCTTAAATGGAAGACAGGCTTTCCATCTTTAGCAAGCTGCCGCAGTCCCCACTCGTCCCTCCAAGGCAGTGTTGCATTTTCTTTCATTCTAACAACCTCCCTGAGTTGAGCAGAAATCACACTCCCTGTAACTTCTGCTCCGCAATTTAGAACAGCCCAGAAGCCTTAGGTCCTTTGGGACACTCTGCCCTGTCCACACGGATCTCTCCTCCCTGCCCCGCGGAGCGTCGTCCGCTCCCTCCTCTGCTCCTCTCCTGACCCACATTTTGCACTTCCTTGCTCTGCCGTTCCTCTTTAAACACTTGTCCAAATTGTCTGTGGCTCGTCCTGTATTCCGCCCAGGGCAGATGCAATAGCGCAGCCCAGCACCTCCCCGCCGTGGGGTCTGTGCCTGTTCTCCAGGCAGTTGGCTGTGACAGTGTGACTTTATGGAAGGGTGAGCTCAGTGACGGTGGCTGAACTACTGCTGGTGACACGGAAAAGCCTCCCGGACCCCGGATCTCTCGCTTCTTGCCAGAGGAAAACCGTGTCCCGTTCCTCCCATGTGAGCACTATCAGGCTGATGGCCGTCATCTTTGACATGTAACGTAACTTTGCCCCAGATGCCAATATTATATGGCTGGTTTTTATTTTTTTCCAGAAAATCTTAATTGGGATTTCAAATGCATTTGGGGGGATGGTCTGTTTCTGTTTACCTCTAAAAACAATGAGAAGGAAAACAAAGTATAATTCTCTTGCCAGAAAAATGGAGTCCAATCTGAAATTAATTTACAGAGTCATAGTATTTTCCATTTGCGAACACTTGACCCATCCCAGCCGCTAGAGCTTCCTTTCCTCCTCCTCTGATACCACACACTGTGGGTGGTGGGAAGTTACTGAAGGCACGACTCCGGCTCGCACAGACCCTGAAGTCCAGCATTGGGAAGAACGGTGTTCATACAGCGCTGTCAAGGGTCATTCTGCCTGCGATAGCCTGTCGGCGTGGACCCTGCGCCAGGCCCTGCTCGGAGCTGTATGTGTGCCGTTGCCCCTCACGCTCACGGCAGAGGTGAGACAGTGCTGAGAGATTTCGACAGACAGGGAATCCGAGGTTTAAAGAAGCGATGTTTGATGAAGCACTGAAGGGTGGGGCTGGGGCTGGAACCAAAGCTGGCTGCCCTTCGGCTCCCAGGGTCCTGCTGGGGAGATGTTCCCAGGTGGGCCTGCGCTGGGAGAGGGGAAGCAGGAGTGGTCCCCGGGGGCTTTGTCCTGGAAGCTGGGCAGGTGCTGGGGATGGAGCTGGCCTGGCTTTGGAGCCACAGGAGAGGAGATGGCCGGGAAGAGCTGTGTTTGGGAAGGTTCCTTTCTGTGCCAGGGGTCAGCAGTCTGGGTTCTAGCCCTGAGAGGGGCAAAACGTGGGTTTGTAGGGGAGAGAGGGTGACCCCACTGAGTGTAAGAAAGATCAGCTCCAGGGAGCTCTTCTTACCCTGGGTTCCAGACTTCACCAAAATTCCAGGGGCAGCCCCTGGGCCCAGCCTGCCCCCTTCACCATCCCCTGACTACTTGAGGCTCTGGGTCAGTGGCTTTGCCCCTTGGAAGCTTGGTTTCTGCATCTGGGACAGGAAGGGGTCAAAACACCCTTCTTCATTGTTGAGATTAGATGGTTTGAGAGCCGAAACTTCTTGCAAAGTGCCTGGTACCAAGTAGGCCCTCTCTAAATAATTAAACGATAGTTTTCATGTTCCCTTCCACTTGCTTTTTTTTTTTTTTTTAAAATTTCCCCCCCTGTAATAACAAATTTTAGAAGACAAGTTAATACATTGCTGTGTATAGTCTGAGGCCAAGAATTTCCCCAGTGTTTACAGACCAGAGTAGCACTTTGAACTTCGATTTTCTCTGCTGCCTCTGTGCTGGTTCACACCCTCTCTAACATGCCAGAATGCCCTGCGGGGTGTGTGTGTGTGTTTGTGTGTGTGTTTTCATCATATTATAAAAACGTGAAACATTTGAATTCCAGGTAAATGGTAACTTAGCCATGTCCCTTCTACCAGATTTAACAAACGTTAACATTTTCCAGATTTACGTTAGGTATTTGCAACATCCCTTTCTTAACTAAAAATAAAACCCTTGTGCTGAGGGCCTCCTGCCACTCCAGCCCCCTTCCCCTTCTTCTCTCTCCCGTTTCACAGGTGTTTACTCTCTCTTAAATTGGTGTGTGTCCTTCCCAGCTAGAATTTTGTAGTGTTGTTATTTGTAAAGCCCAATAACCCCATTGTAATGTGTTTGAACCACCAAAGCAAATGATCAGCTTTTGGGAAAAGAAGGCTGAATATCAGTGGCCCGAGATTGCAGAACAAACCTACCTGCTGTCAAATTGAAATCCCAAAATTATAAATTCATTGCCTTTGACTTAAAACTTGAAACCCACAGCCCTGCATACTTGCAGATACATTAAAGGTTGTGCCATCTTGAGCTCCCAGGGTCATCTGAACCTTTCATGTGAGGAAACACATCCCAGAGTCAGCTATTCTTTTTTTTTTTTTTCTTTTTCAGATGGAGTCTTGCTTTATCGCCCAGGCTGGAGTGCAGTGGTACCATCTCGGCTCACTGCAATCTCCGCCTCCTGGATTCCAGCAATTCTCCTGCCTCAGCCTCCCAAGTAGCTGGGATTACAGGCGTGCGCCACCACGCCCGGCTGATTTTTGTATTTTTTAGTAGATACGGGGTTTCGACATGCTGGCCAGGCTGGTCTTGAACTCCTGAGCTCAGGTGGTCCTCCTGCCTCGGCCCCCCAAAGCACTGAGATTACAGGCGTGAGCTACCGCCCCTGGCCCAGAGTCAGTTATTCTTAGAGCAGGTGTTTTGGCTGTTGTCTTTGATGCTTCCCTCCCTGCTTTAACATAACTGTAATACATAATTATTGTGGAAAATTTAGAACACATGGAGAAGTAAAGATTGAAATTGCTCACTGTCCTATTACCCCAACCTGCACCCCCAGAGAGCTATTTTCTCCCCTTCTCCCCAAGGGCAGAGGATGGAGATGGCTACACTCCTCCAGGTGGGGACTGACACCGTGGTCTCTTCGGGTTTCCTGGCAGACAGGCCCATTGACAGTAGGTGGGTAGAGGCCATCACCTGCCTGAGGTGAGGTCAGTGGGCAGGGCTGGGCATCTCCTGGTGGTCTTCCCACCAGGCCTGTTCATCAGGCTGGGGTCTGACCTCTTTCTGGTGTCTGGTGCTGACCCAGGCAAGGTAACAAGTGCTCAGTAGAGGAGTCCTGGTTCCTTCAAGGAAGCTAGGAAGTGCAGGACAGACCAGCCTGGATTTGTGGCTTTTGCCTGGGCTTGACTTTTGACCACTTTTCTGAAAAAGGACAGGGGCGTTTTTTTGTTTTGTCATTTTTTTTTTTTTTAAAACCAGTAGATGTTCCTATTTGGTTCACAGAGATAAACACTTAAACCAGGTGATCTGAGCACTGCAAGTCAGTTTCGTACCTCAGTCATTTTCTGTGTGCCAATATGAAACTGTTCCTTCCTAAGATCTTCCTTTTTGCTTTTTCAAACTGAAATCATTTTCATTAGGATCACTATTTTCCCAAGTGCGTTTTACCACAAAATTTGGTTCTGTTTTTGTTTGCTTGCTTGCTGTTAGTACTCATTTTAGCTTCTGCCATTATTTCCATCATGTCCCGCGTAAAATTTTGCATATCTGAGTTGTTGGATTCCTTCGTCCGTTCTTGGTGAGTGACTTTCATGGTCTGCAGTTCCGGCTGCCTTCAGTTTTATTTTGAAGCCTTTCTCTGTGAGGTTTGATTTTTCCAGGGTCAGTTTTTAAATGTTGAGAGAAGCGTGCTTTTTCAGTTTGTTCATTATTTTCGACAAATGTTTTAGGTGGGTAATTTTAGCTTTGTGGATCGGCAGCATTTTTGGGGGTGGATCATTGCTCTCAAGTCGAATTTTCCTTGGTAATCTGGCCAGAAGGCCCATGGGGTCAGAAAGGCAGGTCAAAATGTCTTGCTGCTTTCTTGAAGAATTTGAAACAAGCTTGCAAAGTCCTATCCTCCCTTTGGATTTCTCCTGTCTGGGTGTTGCCAGGGCTCCTGCTAGCCACAGGGAAAATAGGATGTACTAGGATTCAGACTTCTAGGGAGGGTTGTATTGTCCTTGTGATCAGAGTCCCTCCCTCCAGTCCCTGTGACTTCCCAGCTTCACGCGCACATCTTGCCCACACCCTAGGCAAACGTGGAAAGGAGCAGCTCTGGTACACTGGAAAGAACGGTGGATGGGGAGGTAGGAGCCCCACGCTGAGGGGTGAACATGTCTTTTCTTCTTGTTGGACTCATCTCAGGGTTGAGTTGAACCCATCCACAGGGTTGCTGGCCAGAGATCTATCAGAGTTCTTCTGGGTTTCTCTTTCTCTGGGTGGGGATATGGACTCTTAGGATGTCAGGAAGCCACTGTAGGAAACCCCCTGTGTGGGTGAAGCAGAGGCGTCGCTCAGGGCCTTCTGCGGGTTCTGGGTCCTGGGACCCTGCTTCTCCCCGACCCCATTCCCCCTCTGGGCACCAGGGCCGAGCTTGCCTGCCATTGCAGTGGATCTATGGAAGAGGGTTCCGGAGTGTGGGGAGAGCCCGCTGGGGAGGGGAGGTATTTGCTCCTTTCCAGTCATTGCTGTACCGAGCAGTTCCCTAGGACAGTTGAACCCAGGGGAACGGAATTCATCTGTGTAGGTAACCATCCATCTCCTCTTAAAGGAAAAGCCCCTGCTCAGCCTCTCTGGGCAGCTGGAATGCTGCTCTGTGGGTCTGGGTGTTTTGTTCCTTCTTTCTTTCTTCCTTTGATTTCTTGCTGTCTCCTTCAATTAGACTTGTGACTGTTTTCACATGGCTATTTGTATATACAAGCCATGGCAGGCATCATAATTTGTGTCTGTCTAGATCAATAAGAGCAGCTCTAACCAAAAAGTCCAGCTGAGAATGTATAAATACCCTTCACCCCCTCCCCTCCCTGGAGGATGTGAAAACCCCATCCCATTCACTCTCCAGAGCAGCTGGTTGACTTGATCGGGGAAGATGCGAAATATAATTTCTTTGAATGTGCTTTCTGTTTACCCTGTTAGTGGAATTTGATCAGTGTTTAAGCAGCTGTAGTCGATTCCCAGCCTACTTCAAAGCAAAAGCCCTTCGCTGTGCCATTTGCAAAATTACCTTTGAGAGGCTGAGTGTCGGAAATGCATTTAGACACAGACTGTGCCTTATATTAGCTCTCCGCTGCCCAATAAAACGGGCTTGGGCGGATCTGAGGCAGCTACCAAAGGAAACTTACAAACAGATTCCGGCCGGCAGCGATGATTGTGTGCCGTGCTCGCTGTGGAAAAGGAGGGGGTTGGAGATTTAAGTTTACGTGGATCTTGAGGATTTTAAGAACCAGATTTCTTCTCTTTGCTCACATTAGGGGAAAAAAAAATAAACCTCAGATGTCCTGTGATATCTCGTTACGTCAAGTTTTCCTATAAAATGTCAAGACGGCAGTATTGGGTTTCCTGGCTTGGTTTTCCCCACTGTGTCTGTTCTTGCCAGAATTTTTATTAGGAGGAGGGGAGCCTTCTGTGCCCCTCCTTCCTCAGTGAAATCATTTCTTCCCTAGCCTTTAACCCTGTAAAGTTTGGGAAGGGAATACTTCGATTTTAAGGTTAAATAGAAAACGTCCCTAGTGACCGTGGCTGGAATTAAGGTGTACTTAAGGCTGCTGCAGCTCTGGTGGGTCCTGGCTAGGTGCTGGGTTTTGCTGTGGAAAGCAGCCTGCATAACTGGCCTTTCTTTCCATGCCTATGCCTTCTACAAGCATCCCCTCCAAAGCCAGTACGATCCCGGCTATGCTAAAAGGCCCTGGAAAATGTGAACCATAAAAAATGTTTGGTACTCTAGAATTATGACTCTTTTCATCCTGACCAACTTCAGTCAGATTGTCATATCTGCTGTCACCAGGTATGGAGCAGGCATGGGTGGAAGCTGTGCATGTGTTTAGGTTGGGTGTGGTGGTTCATGCCTATAATCTCAGCATTTTGGGAGGCTGAGGCGGGTGAATCACGAGGTCAGGAGTTTGAGACCGGCCTGGCCATTATGGCGAAACCCCGTCTCGACTAAAAATGCAAAAAGTAGCCGGGTGTGGTGGCAGGAGCCTCTACTCACAGCTACTCGGGGGGCTGAGGCAGAAGAATTGCTTGAACCCTGGAGGCAGAGGTTGCAGTGAGCCAAGATGGTAGGTACCACTGCACTTAAGCCTGGGTGATAGAGCAAAGACTCTGTCTCAAAAAAAAAAAAGAAAGAAAAGTGAATGTGTTTAGGCTGGGCACGGTGGCTCATGCCTGTCATCCCAGCACTTTGGGAAGCTGAGGCAGGTGGATCACTCGGGGTAAGAAGTTCGAGACCAGCCTGACCAACATAGTGAAACTCCGCCTCTATTAAAAAAAATACAAAATTAGCTGGGTGTGGTGGCACACACCTGTAATCCCAGCTACTTGGGAGCCTTGAGGCAGGAGAGTCACTTGAATCTGAGAGGCGGAAGTCGCAGTGAGCTGAGACCTTGCCATTGCACTCTAGCGTGGCAGCAAGCGTGAAACTCTGTCTCAGAAAAGAAAAAAAGAAAGAAAGAGAAGGGAATGAGTGAATGTGTTTGATGGCAGCTGTGCTTGATAAGTGAATGCATTTGACTCAACAGGGCAGGGGATTCTGGAAGAGACGTTAAGTACAGATTGATGAGTGTCGTGTCTCACCGTGAAAGCCTCCCTTCTCTCTCCTAGTCCCCCTGATAATGGAGTGGTGACAGCTTAGTTCTCACTTTGGTTTCAGGCAAAAGCAATGGTACCTGGGAGGTGGAGTTGAATAGAGACTTCTCTAACGCTCTCCCTTGTTCTCACTTCTCTTTATTCTGCCGTTCTGTCTTTACTTCTGCCTACCTAAGCAGCATGCTGCAGAATAAGCTGTACAGGAGGAAGTATGAAATCTCCAGGCTGAGAAACTAGAGAGCAGATGACCTTCTGAGGGCTCTGGGTACACAATCCTTGATATGACAGGTGGGTCTAGAGCTGACAGAGGCTCAGGGCGGCCTGATGGGACAGTGAGAGTGAAAGGGAAGGCCATTAATAATGACACCAGGTCAACACGTGTGAACCCAGCTGTCCTGAACAAACCAGGGTTTGTGGTTATGCTCCAAAGCCCAGGCTCCAGTCTCTTCGGGCTCTGTTTTGATTTGGAAGGAGTGAAGCCTTCCCCTTTGGAAGCGTAGGCTAGGGTTACAAGCTGAGGTGTTCACAGGGACAGTCAGAGTGCAGGAAACGGGGCTTGGTGCAAGGAAAGAGAGTAGCACTCGGGGTTCATTTGTGTTCTAAAGGGGGCATTGGCAACTCAGCATCTGACAACGTCAGCGTGTTGCCAGATCTTCTGAGTTCTTTCAAGAGAAGCCAAATATTGAGATTTACATACAAAATCTCCGCGTTTTGAAAAGTTGGCAACCATTTAAAAATTTTAAAAACGCTATGCAGGCCAAGCACAACATCTGTGGGCAGTGGACAGCTGTCTGTTTTTGACCTCCAGCCCAGACCGATTAATTGACGGCTGTTTTCTGGGTCTCCCAGTTCCGGCCACGGGAAGTTTCTTAGGGAAGTTGCCTGGGCTGACCACAAGTGAGGTGGGGAAGTGGAACGAGGAGCTTGATCTGGTTCCCATTCATCATTTATTTGCACAATAAATATTTATTGAGCACCTGTTACGTTCAAAGTACTCTCTGTGTTGTGCCGTGTTTTCTAGTCAACGTTTTGGGATGAGCTGCGTCTTCCTCATGCTGCTGGACTCTTTCTGCCCTGCACGGTCATGGTTCCAGGCTTCTCCCTGAGATTGGAGCCAAGGTGGATAGAGTGGGAGGAACGTCAAGTGGGGGATTGTGGGGGAAAGGCCTGGGCTTGATTCTCAGACCCTGCAAAGTTCATTGTATTTCAGCTTAACCCAGCAGTAGTGCCCAGGATGAGACAGTCGTCATCAGAGGAAAGCCCTGGGGATTTGGAAGCTAGAACAGAGCGCGCCCAGCCAGGGACCCCGGTCTGGCAAAGTCCCTGAAGGCTATACCAGGACCAGGAGGCAAAAATCACAGAACAGACTGCATTCAGCTCCATACATGGCAGAACTTTCTAACGGAGCTCTGTATCCTGTGGTTGTTGGACTGGATGACCTGTAAGCTGTTTTTCATTACCTGGAAAGTCTGATACCTGGAGGCCGCTCCCTGAACACTCATTAGACCTCCCGGGTCTTCAGCCCACTCTGGTTCATGGCTTACCTCTGGCAGCTGAATTGGAGCTGAGGTCGAGTGCCCCAGAAAAGATAATATAAACTCTAAATTGAGGCAGACTCGGTTTGCCTGGGGATGCGGTGGGGTGGTATGGGGGAACAGAGGCTTCTGTGACACTGCAAGGTGTCATTTGTGTCTTCCGTTGTCCTGCTCTCTGAATTTTAAATTAGGGTAAATCACACCAACTTCACAGGCTGGTTCAGTGAACAAAGGCACAAGGAGAGCTTGGGTCACTTGCTCAAGGCCACACAGCTAGGCAGGGAGGAGCTGGGGCCTGGACCAGCTCGGCGGTCATCCACTGCGCTCTCGCCCTCCTTCCTAAACTGTTAGATTTTAATTTCCTTTTGGTATATTCCTTCTTTTGTGTGTCTTCCCCCCGCCCGCTCCATTGTTTCTAAGACTGTCAGTGTTCGAATGTTTAATAGCTAGGGTTTTTTTTTTTCCTGTACACTTGGCCAGAAGTAGGAATTCATCACCATCTGTGAACATTTACCGAGCCGCCATGGTTAGCGTGGAATTGTGCTAGAAACACTCAACCCCGGGGCTTGGTTGGCAATAAACGAGGTCTTTCTGCAGAACTTCTGAGGACAAATCACCAACGGGTTGGAAAGCTTGTCCTTCAGGAATGGTGAAAGTCTATTTTTCACCTTGTTATTGCCTCTTCCACCTCTGTTTCTCCCCTAGGGTCAGTCTTAAGTGTGTTAAGTGCTTTTGTCTGCTCAATGTCCTAGATAAGAGGTTTCCCAACGATGTCCCCTGATCTGTACCCCACCCCCAATTCTCAGCCTTCTGGACAGACAGAGAATGGACATCTGGTTTGTTTTGGAATGACAGGCTAGACTAGAGGCATCTAGAGGCCTGGTAACTGCCGAGGCTAGAAACCACTGTGCTAAGTCACAGTGGAGCTACGGTGATCTTAACATTTCAAGGAGGAAAAAGCTGACGACGTAGGCTTGTGATGTTTGTGAAAAGGGTCCCGTGGGGCATCTGGCGAGCGTCCCATGTAGAGCTGGAACACAGGGGCATGCACCCATGCTCCGGAGACGACTCCAGCGTCCGCATGCCCATCGGCTCACTCCTGGGTTGGAACATCCTCCTCGTTGTCTCTGGCATGTCCTTTTCCTCAATGAATCATCCCCGGCCAGGCCAGACGTCCTTGCTGGAGAGCCAGCTCTCTGTGCACCAGCCCGGTGATTCTCTAATGCCTGCTTGAAATTTGGTGACCCACCTTGGGATGCTTTGTCTGTTGAGGTTTTCACTGATGAATAGTTGTTAGGAGCACATCAGCCAGAATGGGACTTTTCAAGCCATGTAGTAATGGATCTGTACGATTTTTTGCACAAAGAACTAAATAGCTGAGATGCTAAAGTGGCAGATATGCCATAACTACCTTCTCAGTGAAACCTTCGGTGTACATATTTGCCACACTGTGCTGGAGCATATTAAGGCAGCTCACTGATGTTTCAGTATTTAGAGTTTGTCATACAATGAGCAAAAGTGGACACCTTTGACAGTCTGCAGCTGGCACTCGACTTAAACGACCACGATTGGTTCCGACAGACCGGTCGTAACATGATTTGGTCGTAAGTTGAGTAGGCTATGTGCACGCAGAGACGGTAGTGCTGCCGGAAGCTGGTCCGTACTGTCGTACACCCAGCCGGGCAACGTTGGCGCTGCCAGACGCGGAGCAGTCGTGGCTAGCGATTGTGGTCGTAAAGTCGAATGGTTGTAAGTTGCATAGGTCGTAAGTCGATCTATACCTGTATTGGAGCAAAACATGTCTAGGCTTCTGCTTACTTTGTTGCATTTTTAAATCCCCATTTCCATCAGAATGTGACTTGTTGTTTGTTTTTTGGCAGAGTCTCACTCTGTAGCCCAGGCTGGAGTATACTGGCTTGATCTCAGCTCACCGCAGCCTTCCAAGCGATTCTCATGCCTCAGCCTCCTGAGCAGCTGGGAATCCAGGCAGGCACCGCCATGTCTGGCTCATTTTTGTCTTTTTAGCGGAGACGAGGTTTTACCATCCTGGCCAGGCTGGTGTTGAACTCCTGGCCTCAAGTGATCCGCCCACCTCGACCTCCCAAAGTGCTGGGATTATAGGCGTGAGCTACCATGCCTTTTGTTTTTTTGAGACAGAGTCTCACACTGTCACCTAGGATGGAGGGCAGTGTCATTATTTTGGCTCACTGCAGCCTCTGCCTCCCAGGTTCACGCGATTCTCCTGCCTCAGCCTCCCAAGTAGCTGGGATTATAGGTGCACACCACCACACACAGCTGATTTTTTGTATCTTTAGTATTTGTATTTTTAGTAGAGATGGGGTTTCACTACGTTGGCTAGACTGGTCTCGAACTCCTGACCTCATGATGTGCCCGCCTCGGCCTCCCAAAGTGTTGGGATTACAGGTGTGAGCCATGGCGCCTGGCCTTTTTTTTTTTTTAACAGTTGTGTCGAGGTATAATTGGGATGAAATAAATGGCACATATTTCAGGTGTACAATTTGAGGAGTTTCATATTCATATATACCCATGAAACTGTCACCGCAATCAAGACGGTGAACGTGTCCGTCACTCCTCAGACTTTCCTCTTGCCTCTTTGCAATTTCACCATCCCATTTGCCCGCTGCGCACATCCGCAGATGTGGAAATTTGCATTTCCTAAAATTTTACATAAATGGAATTCTACTCTATGTATTACTTTTGTCTGATTTTTTTTACACAGCATAGCTATTTTCAGAGTCATCCATCTTTTTGCATGTTTCATAGTGACTTTTTATGGCTGGGTAATATTTCATTGTATGGCTATTAAGGGAGGGGTGTTGATCTTCAGGGATTATTTATTTTCATTTTAAAAGTTTCTCCCGAAGTAGTGGTTTATTTTTGTTTTTTTTTTTTTTTTTTTTTTTTTGAGATGGAGTTTCGCTCTTGTTACCGACCGAGGCTTGAGTGCAATGGCGCGACCTTGGCTCACCGCAACCTCCGCCTCCTGGGTTCAGGCAATTCTCCTGCCTCAGCCTCCTGAGTAGCTGGGATTACAGGCACGCACCACCATGCCCAGCTAATTTTTTGTATTTTTAGTAGAGACGGAGTTTCACCATGTTGACCAAGATGGTCTCGATCTCTTGACCTCGTGATCCACCCGCCTCGGCCTCCCAAAGTGCTGGGATTACAGGCTTGAGCCACCGTGCCCGGCCCTTATTTTTGAAAATGTGCTTTGAAAGAAATTTGTTTATAATTCATTTGGCCCTAAAATTTGTGTAATTGAGTTAAATCAGTGAGTATAGTATTTAGCATCAGCTGTGCTTGCGACGTGCCAGGCTTGGCGGTGCTTGCAGGGCACAGAAGGGGTTCCTGTCCTGGCCGGTGGTTCATGTGTTCAGGAGGGTCTATCAGTAGTTCACTAGTGCACCACTTCCTACATGGGATAGAGGTGCCGTGGTTTTAGACACAAAGACGGCTGTTATGCTGTCTTTGCAAAAACATTGAGGTCTTGCTTTCCACAGGCTTATGGCCTGATGCAAGTTTCCAATTTTGCACAATGTCACAGCAGATATCAGATATGCCTTCCACGCCCTTGGTCTTTCACAGCTAGGCGTGGGGCTGGAATCTGAGCTGTGGTTGCTGTGGTTCTCTGATTCCTGCTCAGAGGATTGTGTGATGAGGGCTGCAGTGTAGGTGGGAAGTCAGCCTCCTGGATTCCCTCATCCTCACAAAGCCAGGCACACAGGGAGGCTGTGGGGCTGGGGTTTGCCATGGGAATTTCTTCCCCAGCAGTAGAGCCGGAGTGGTGTGTGTTACTGGGGAGTGGGAAATGTACCCCCTTTTCCTTGTCCATAGTTCAGTCAAGTTCTCCTGAAATAAGTCTTCCTACTGTGTGTAAGAAAAACCAATAAGCCTCTGATTAATAGTCAAAGACTGTCAGAAAAGGGACGTTGGAAATATCTGGTCCAGTCTGCCCATTTTATAGATGAGCAAGCTGAGGTTCAGCAAGCAGGAGTGACTCAGGAATAGGCGCTCGTAGCAGAGCTGGGACTTGGGAAATTCAGGCACTGCTTTAGACCTTCATTTTCATAATCCTTGAGGATGAGCGTTTCAAGAAGGCTTGGCAAAATTTGATAGGCCTGGGAAAGAGATTGTTAATGTCTCCTCCTGCACTAGAGCATGCTGGGCCATTAAAAAAAAAGGAAAGAAAGACAAAATAATTCTCCCAGATGATGTTTCTAGAATGTTCTCACATCTTAGTCCCTGACCTTGCACCAGCTTGTCCTAGGAATAACATTAAAATTCAGGAGTTGGGGCCGGGTGCGGTGGCTCAAGCCTCTAATCCCAGCACTTTGGGAGGCCGAGGCAGGCGGATCACAAGGTCAGGCATTAGAGACCAGCCTGACCAACATGGAGAAACCCCATCTCTACCAAAAATATGAAATTAGCTGGGTGTGGTGGTGGATGCCTGTAATGCCAGCTACTCGGGAGGCTGAGGCAGGATAATCGCTTGAACCCAGGACGCAGAGGTTGCAGTGAGCCGAGATCACGCCATCGCACTCCAGCCTGGGCAACAAGAGCGAAACTCCATCTCAAAAAAAGAAAAAAAAATGCAGGAGTGGAGATCGGCAACATCATTGGACAGGGTTTCTGGTTCGTGAATAAAAGGTGAGGGGTGATACTGTATGTCAGGGTAGCGCGTCTCAGTTTATGAAGGGTCTTCATGTGCAATCTATACGTGAACCAGTTGACCGTCCCCCACACGGCCCCTTTACACCAGTGAGGAAATAGGCCCCCGGAGATGGGGCGCTTGGCCTGAGGTGGCCCAGGTGGTAAGGAGAGGAGCCAGATTTCAAGTCCAGGTTCCAATTTCCAGTCTCTTGTTATTTCCACTGTGTCCCCCTACAAGGCAGCTGGGGCATGCAGAACAACAGCTTGACACAGTGGGAAGAAGCTGGGCTTTTATGTTCAGAGTTCAGAGTTCAGCTCTGCCTCCCTGCCTGCTGGGTGACCTTGTGAAATACTCCTAACCTCTCTGAGCTTCACTGTCTTCTTTTGGATGATGAGGCCCTGTCCTACAGGATTAAAGTGTTTAAACATGGTAAGTAAAGTATTTAAATATGGAAGCACTAAAGTGCTTACCATAAAACTTGCTTCTAGGAAGCAACTGGTCAGCGTTACCTCCTTAATGAGGGTGAAGTAGAGGAGGGAAAACTAGTTGTTAAAAGAGAGCCTATAAAGCAAAACTTAGGGCACATTTACATATACCAGGGGGTGCCCCAGCCCTGTTCTTCTTGCACATAGAATCTTAAATGTTTCCTAGATTGAGCCATTAATCTTCGTTCTCTTGCAAAGGAAGTTAAGATCGAGGTACTCACCAAGTGCCTTGCGCAAAGTAGGCCTGTAATAGATACAGACTGAGTGATCGAGTGCTCTTTGGAGCAGCAGAGAGTGTGCCTACACATCATTTGAATAAAACGTGACAGCCTGGCAGAGACCAGACTTGGAAGGTGATAGGCTCAGGGCACGTGGGCAGGGCAGCTGTCCCTGGAGGTACAGCCTGCAGCGCGTAGTGTGGAGGCTGGAGGGGCGGTCCCATGGCACCAGGGTTGAGTGGGCGTCAGTGCAGACTTAGGGATGTGTTTTTGGGGGAGGGGACAGGGAGGGACTCCTCAGACACTTAGATGGAATCTCAGGTCATACAGAGACATCGTCCCTGTGTTTTATGTTTTCCTTTCAGAACATCTCCATTTAAGTAGTTGATGCTCTGAGCAGGGAGAGAAGAATGAGCCTTTTCCCTCTGATAGAGCCAGTAGTCACCTCTTCAGGTTCAGAATTTTTTGAGATGGAGTTTCAATCCTGTTGCCCAGGCTGGCGGGCAGTGGCGCAATCTCAGCTCGCTGCAACGTCCGCCTCCCGGGTTCAAGCGATTCTCCTGCCTCAGCCTCCTGAGTAGCTGGGATTACAGGCATGTGCCACCACGCCCAGCTAATTTTTTATATTTTTGCATTTTCTACGTGTTGGTCAGGATAGTCTCAAACTCCTGACCTCAGGTGATCCACCTGCCTCAGCCTCCCAAGGTGCTGGGATTACAGGAGTGAGCCACCGCGCCCCGCCCAGGTTCAGACTTTTTAAGGGGTATGGGGACAAAGTTGGGTCAATGTTAAGAAAAGAAAGGCTTTTTCTCCGTCCCTCCCTCTTGCTTAATCCAAGGAGCAGAGAACACCGGGGAAACTCGGCAGCAGCGGGGGGGATGATTCGGGAGCTAGATGGGGCCTGACATACGAAGCTGCTACCTGGTCACAGCCAGGCAGAGTTGGAAGGGTGTCCTTCGGCAGGGTGAGAAGAGAGCAGCCTCCAAAGATTCCCCTGCACCCCGCCAGGCCCTGCCGGGGCCCCTCGCACCCTCCTCGGAGCCTGTTTGAGAATTCAGTGATTCACTTCCCGTCGTCAACTCTTGCTTAATGTTCCCCTCCATTGTTACCAAACAATCTGGGCCCCAGCGGTGTGTGAGTTCTGAGAGCGGAGGAGGGAAGAGGGCACCAGAGCTGTTTACAGAGCTGGGAGACGGGCCCAGGCTTGACAGCCGGGCTGACTTGAAAGACAGGCTCCAGCGGAGCGTGGCCCCCGACAGCTGGGTGTGTGTGCGGTGGCAAATGCCAGGCACAGCCGCTCCTCCGCAGAGACCACTCTGTTCTTTCTGCTCTGGATGGGAGCTCCGGCCCTTTGCTGTGGTGTTAACTTCTTTGTTCAGTTACGCCGACAGCTGAGTTTTCCATTTGGGGCCATAGTTTTGGGATGGATTCCTCCAGCAGAGAAAACAACACAGGGCCGGTCGCGGTGGCTCACACCTGTAATCCCAGCACTTTGGGAGGCCAAGGCGCGTGGATTGCCTGAGGTCAGGAGTTTGAGACCAGCCTGGCCAACATGGTGAAACCCTGTCTCTACCAAAAATACAAAAACTTAGCTGGGTATGGTAGGGGGCACCTGTAATGCCACCTACTTGGGAGGCTGAGGCAGGAGAATCACTTGAACCCGGGAGGCGGAGGTTGCAGAGAGCCAAGATCGTGCCATTGTATTCTAGCCTGGGCAACAAGAGCAAAACTCCATCTCAAAAGGAAAGAGAGAGAGTGAGTGTGTGAATGAACGAATGAACAACACAGGAGCTCGCTCGGAAGGATCCCTGGGTAAATACCATCTCCTCCCCGGCCCCTGTTTCCTCGTGTGTTTGGGGAGGGGAAGGAAGTAATGGTGAAATGCCCCCCACCAGCTCCAAAGCCCTATGGTTCTGAGGCTGGAATAGACTGCAAAAGAACATTTGCATTCCACCCTCCCGCTGCCCCTGCCCCAGGTCCAGTTCTACCAGCCACAGATGTGAGCACATCTGGAATCTGTCTACCTGTCTCATTCATTTCATGACCTCTGACTTTTGAGGTCAGTGATTTTGCAGCCTCCCTCAACTTTCTGGTTTAAAGCAAACCCCTCTCTCGGGAAGTTGTTTGAAATCAATTTAATTCCTTTATATCCCACATGACAGCTACGACTGCCACTGTTGAGTTGATGTTGGCATCAGGTTTGGGGCTGCTTTGGTTTTTGTATTTGCTTCTAACCTGCAGAAAGAGTCGACGTTCTGAAGTTTTCTCCCTCATCCTTTCTGTTCGTTGCTCCTTGTGCAGTAGAGAAGAGGGATTTTTGTTGGCAGTCCACATTCTGGATTACTTATTTCCTCAGCTGCTGTTGATGACTCAGGCTTTCTCCAAGGCCCTAGGTGCCTAAAGGTAGAGAAGGGATGGGAAGTGTAGGCACAGAACACCTTTCAGCCCCTTTCCCCTGCAAGTGAGTGTTTCTCCCAGGTATATGGAATGCTAGAAGGTGCTAGAAGGTAAGGAGACACTAGAGATCCGTTGAACCCATCATTTTTTTAAATGAGATAATCCATACCTAAAGACTCCCATGTTAGTAGCACAGCCAGAGGAGGGGACCATACTCATTCCTGTCATCTAATGAGCAGCCAGGCTCCAGTCCGCTCTCCAGGGTGGCCCCACACATCCGCATACTTTCTCCTTTTTTTTTTTTTTAGACGGAGTTTCGCTCTTGTCACCCAGGCTGGAGTGCAGTGGCATGATCTTGGCTCACTGCAACCTCCGCCTCCCAGATTCAAGTGATTCTCCTGCCTCAGCCTCTGGAGTAGCTGGGACTACAGGCACTCGCCACCATGCCCAGTTAATTTTTGTATTTTTGGTAGAGACACGGTTTCACCATGTTGGCCAGGCTGGTCTTGAACTCCTGACCTTAGGTGATCTGCCTGCCTTGGCCTCCCAAAGTGCTGGGATTACAGGCATGAGCCACTGTGCCCAGTGGCTGCCTCCTCCTCTATTAAATCCAATACTGATAAAATCTCCAGTTAACCCAATGAACCAGTTAGCAAATATTTGTTGTGCAAATTTACTGCAGATTGCTCTATTTAATGTCTGCCTATAACCTTAGACACAGATGACTCTGTCTCCCCGGTACGGCAAGTGGGCAGAGCTTCCTCATTTGAAAACATTTTAGCTTCCTGCACTTACCCACTGGTTGCTTTTGCCTAACTGGCACCTGTGGCTGTCATTCTCCTGCTGTTTTTAATTGCCCCTCTCAAGACCAGCTGATTGCTTAAAGAACATTTCTGGTATCGGGCCTATGGCAGTAATGTGTGTCTGTGGATTTCTTTGCTATGAGGCTTGACTTCTTGATCGGGTTCATAAGGCTGGTGGGCAGCCTGAGATCTTTGCTTATTTCCTACATCTTCAGAAAGGTACTGTGATGCTTACCAGTTGCTGACACACATTATCAGTTCATAATTCCATTACCATTACCTATTTTCTGAGCACACATGACCTGCAAGCCCCATGCTTGCTCCATCCAGGATGCAGGCAAAGTTAAGTTGGGTCTCCTTCCCCTTGCAGAGTCCCTGGCACAGTTGGGATGAAGGGAAGTCAGAAACACACAGAAGTCGCCTCATCATACCAGGCCTTTGGTGCTAAATGATGATGCGTCTGAAGATTGCGGGACAGTGGGGACTGTGGACCGTAAGAGTTTGAGGAGGGGAAGATGGAGAGAGCTCATTCTTTTTTTTTTTTTTTTTTTTATACGGAGTTTCGCTCTTGTCACCCAGGCTGGAGTGCAATGGCACGATCTCGGCTCACCGCAACCTCCGCCTCCTGGGTTCAGGCAATTCTCCTGCCTCAGCCTCCTGAGTAGCTGGGATTACAGGCACGTGCCACCATGCCCAGCTAATTTTTTGTATTTTTAGTAGAGACGGGGTTTCACCATGTTGACCAGGATGTTCTCGATCTCTTGACCTCGTGATCCACCCGCCTCGGCCTCCCAAAGTGCTGGGATTACAGGCTTGAGCCACCGCGCCCGGCCGAGAGGTCATTCTTAGCAGGAAGCCACAGCATGGGTTGTTGTTTGAGCTGGAAGATCACTGGACCTCAGAGGGCTCTGTCCCCACCTGCACCTCAGCTCAGCATGCCGCTGGCCAAGAGCGCAGGGGCTCCACGTTCCGATGCTGCGGCTGCAACATTTACCTCCACTACATGGGCCTGTTCAGCATTTCGAGTTTCTATACCTGTAAATTAGGCCTGGTAACATCCCCCTGCGTCTGAATCAGCTGGCACTGGGTGGTCTGATAACGGGGAGAGTTGAAAGTATCCAGGACCCAATGGGAGGATGCCTCACCTGGAAGCCTCTCCTTGTTCCTGATTGTAGCTGTTTTAGGGATGCAGCTTTCAGACAAGAGCCACTTAGTTGATGGGGCCGGCTTAATGGAGGAGGGCTATTGCCACCCTGACATTGTAAGCACAGGCCTGGCTTATCTGAAGTCCCCCCTTCTTGCTTGTGTGGAATTCCTGTCTTCCTGCCCATAGCGGTTCTTGGCTGTCTTAGGTGAATTGCCCCAATGAACCAGAACCTTTTGTTTAAGTATAATGGGAAGTCTGTACCCTTAGACAGAAGAGAATGCTGAGTGGCCACTTAACTGTCCTCAGGGTACAGATGCCAGAATATGAGGGACGCCCATTCTTTGTTACGGTTTGGGACGGGAACTGCTGTATGAGCTTGTAAAGCTTTGGTTCAGAAAGCACAGAATGTGTGTGGCACGGGGACTGGTGTCACGCAAAGCCTGCACTTTTTGCATGTAAAGGTACCTCTTTAACTCCACGGTCCTGAAACTAACTTTCTCCAGAAATGTGGTTGTTTCCCACCCTTCCTGTATTTCCAGCCCCCCGTTCACACCCAGCAGTGGCTGAGCTGAAAGGCTGGCAAATCCCGAAGGCTTTGGGGCTTTTTTAAAAAATAGGGACTGAGTTGTAAAGGTAACAAGACTGAGAAGGGGAATGTTCCTTTCTCAACCATACCGTGTGACATTTGCTAGGAATTGTAAAATCACCGGAGTGAATGCTTGTCCCGAGGCACTGCCTCTGAGTGTGAATGTCACTGAGTCGGCTGGTTGACCTGCTGCATGTTCTACGGCACTTGTGACATTGCTTTATCTCTCTGGCCAGTGACTCATAATTAAGGAAGTCAGAACTGTGCCATTAACACAGAACCTCCTCATTTGCCCTCTTCACCTCTCCCCATCCGCCGGTCCCAGTCAGGAATGCCCGCCTGACATTTTCTCTAAGTCTTTGGAAACTTTAAGATCTGTTTTGATATCATCATCGTCGCCTGGTTCCACTTGTTTTACCCCAAAAGCCCGTGAGAATCTTTTCCAGGAAAAAAAAAAAAGAGAGAAAGAAAGAAAATCCCACCCCCAAGCGTGCAGTCTGCCCACGGGAAGTGATTCATGGTGCTCCAATTCAGGCAGACCTGACTGCAGGAGGCCGGAGGCTGGGAACCAGGTCTGGGAAAAGAGGGCAGAGAAAGGGTACCCAGACCTAATGGCTTCTGCTCTGTGGAAGAAAGTGAAAAACAGAATGACTAAGAGTCCTGTAATAAGAATTGTTTGTTTTGTGAAGTTGAACTAATAGTGAGGCTTGCCGGCAGATAAGACATGAGAAATTGCAGTTGTCAAGGGAGGGGACTTTTCCATGTCCTGCTTTTTTTTTTGTTTGTTTTTTGAGAGAGCAAAGCTATTTCTCAGTCTTCCTTTTTTTTTTTTTGAGATGGAATTTTGTGCTGTCACCAAGGCTAGGGTGCAGTGGCACAGTCTCCCAGGTTCAAGTGATTCTCATGCCTCAGCTTCCCCAGTAGCTGAGATTACAGGTGTGCGCCACCATGCCTGGCTAATTTTTTTTTGTGATTTTAGTAGAGACTGGGTTTCACTATGTTGGTTAGGTTGGTCTTGAACTCCTAACTTCAGGTGATCTGCCCGCCCTGGCCTCCCAAAATGCTGGGATTATAGGCATGAGCCACTATGACTGGCCTTATTTTCAGTCTTAAGACATTCATTTATTAGTGGAAGGCCCAGATCTGAGTTTGTTCCACCTGTAACCCTGTTTTCTGTTCTTTGGAGAAGAGGGTCTTAAGACGAGACCAATAACTGACAGTTTCCAATAGCTCTTCCTCCCCAATATCCATTTTTACCTTTCTCTCCAAAGTTAGAGTTTTTAAAAAATATTTGATTATTTATTTATTTATTTATTTTAAGATGGCATCCTGCTCTCTTGCCAGGCTGGAGTGCAGTGGTGCAATCTGGGCTCACTACAACCTCCGCCTCCCAGGTTCAAGTGATTCCCCTGCCTCAGCCTCCCAAGTAGCTGGGACTACAGGTATGCGCCACTGTGCCTGGCTAATTTTTTGTATTTTAATAGAGACAGGGTTTCACCATGTTGGCCCGGATGGTCTTGATCTCCTGACCTCATGATCCGCCTGCCTTGGCCTCCCAAAGTCCTGGAATTGCAGGCATGAGCCACCGCACCTGGCCGATTTTTTTTAATTTGACAAATAATTGTCCCTATTTATGGGGTACATAGTGATGTTTTGATACATATTAATATCATTGTGGTGATCACATCAGGTTAATTAGCATATCCATCATATCAAGCATTTATCATTTCTTGGTGTTGGACGCATTCAGTATCCTCTTTCTCTTTGAAACCATGTAATATATGATTGTTACATAGAAACATTACACAGTAATAATCCACACAGTAATTGTAAACTATGTAATTGCATTATTTGATTAATCCTATGATATGTTACTATGTAACAATCATTACAGTTTACAATTACTATGTAATATAAATACATAGTTTACATAGTAATTGTAAACTACGTAATATTGTAATATATGATTGCTAGGTATTTGATATAGTATATGATTGTTAAGTATAATCATCCTACAGTGGTGTAGGACACTAGAACTTATTTCTCCTATTTGGCTGTAATTCTGAGTCCTTTCACAAATCTCTCCCCATCCCTCTATTCCCTCTACTCTTTCAGCCTCTAGTATCCTCTGTTTTTTTTTGTTTTTTTTGTTTTGTTTTGTTTTGTTTTTTTTTTTTTTGAGACAGCGTCTCACTCTGTCTTCCAGGCTGGAGTTCAGTGGCGTGATCTCAGCTCACTGTACCCTCCGCCTCTTGGGTTCAACAATTCTCCCGCCTTAGCTTCCCAAGTAGCTGGGACTACAGGCGCATGCCACCATGCCTAGCTAACTTTTTGCGTTTCTAGTAGAGACAGGGGTTCAGCATTTTAGCCAGGGTGGTCTTGATCTCCTGACCTCATGATTGCGCAGCTCGGCCTCTCAAAGAGCTGGGATTACAAGCGTGAGCTATCATGTGCTCGGCCCCTCTGTTCTTGATCTTGGCTCACTGCAAATTGCTTACTGGGTTCAAGCAATTCTCCTGCCTCAGTCTCCCCAGTAGCTGGAATTACAGGCACCCGCCACCATGCCCGGCTAATTTTTTTTTTATTTTTAGTAGAGATGGGGTTTGGTAGAGATGTTGGCCAGGCTGGCCTCGAACTCTGACCTCAGGTGATCCTTCCTCCTTGGCCTCCCAAAGTGCTAGGATTACAGGCGTGAGCCACCATGCCCAGCCCCCTCTGTTCTATTTTTACAAAATTAGGGTCTTGGGGTGACACATGGTTTTTCCCTAAATACTCATTTTTGTTTCTACCAAATGGAGCATCATGTCATAGAATGAAGGAATTCTTTCTGTTCTCTGGGCATTTTATTTTCTTCTCCCTCAAACTGACAATACAAATTAATTTGATTCCCTAAAGCAGTTTGGAAACAGAGACTCTAAGTGTTGGCTGTATGAACAGGCCGCTGCCAAGCGAGGCACCCAGATCACCCACAATGAGAAGATGGGTCTAAACACATCTGGCTTTGTGACTCCATTTCAATCTCCCTGTATTGTTGGAGGTCATCTTCCGGGATGAGGGACTTTCTGAAAGCTGAGGCGAAGTCCGTTGTTGCCTTAAGTCTATCACAACACTGGCAAGGGCTGTGAGCATGCTGAATGGGTTCCTGAGTGATCTCTTAAAAAACAAAAAAGTGGTGAGGCGCGGTGGCTCACGCCTGTGATCGCAGCACTTTGGGAGGGCAAGGTGGGCAGATCATGAGGTCAGGAGATCGAGACCATTCTGGCCAACCTGGTGAAACCCTGTCTCTACTAAAAATACAAAATTTAGCTGGGCATGGTGACAGATGTCTGTAATCCCAACTACTTGGGAGGCTGTGACAGGAGAATCGCTTGAACCCAGGAGGCAGAGGTTGCAGTAAGCCAAGATCACACCACTGCACACCAGCCTGGTGACAGAGCGAGACTCCGTCTCAAGCCTCCCAAGTAGATAAAAAAAACCAAAACCAAACAAATAAAGCATCTTCAGGCTTAATTTTCAGCAGAGTGAAATGGCCACCCAGAAAATTCTGTGAAGCCTGGCAACTTTTCCCTTTGTTCCAGTAATCACAGACCAACCCACATCTTTGCATCATCTTTTCTTTGGGACTTGAAAGTTCTGTGATCCTCCTGACACTCAAGAAAAAGCAATCCCCATCAACTTGGTGCTTGGAGAAAAAAGTTTGTGAGGACCAAAGCTATTGAATAGAAAGGCCTAAACACGCTGGTCCTCCTCCTTCAGTTATTACATCTTCTTTGGATGGGGAAAGGGAGGGGCTCTCACCAGAGCCAAAAGAGTATCTCCGCTGATTCAAACCCAGTGTGCTTTGTAGTCGTAGAGAACTGAGTTTGGAGAGTGACATCAAGGTTTAAGCCCAGGCACTGTTCCTTGCTGATCTGGCTGATGATGGGCAAGTCACTCAGGTCGTAAATTTTTCATCTGTAAAATGGGAGCGTTGACACTCAGCCTGCAGGATCCCTTTATCCAATGAGTTACTGAGAAGCGCTGGGTAAACACTTGCTCTGAGGTGTAAATTGCTTCTGTTTCCCCCCATCTTCTTCATCCCAGAGCATTTCTTTAGCCTAGGGGGATCTCAAGGGGAGGAAAGAGCGCAGATTTGCCCCCCAGGGGACATACGGCAATGTTTAGAGATTTTTTTTTTTTCAGTTGTCACAGCTGCAAGTGGCAGTGCCACCCTACTGGCATCTAGTGTGAGGAGGCCAGGCAGCCCCCCAGTCCCCAACAAAGATTATCCAGCACAAGACATCAGTAGTGCCAACGTTGAGAGACTCTGGGTCTCGCCAGATCCATAGCCCAGTGTTGAAACGTTCTTGGCGTCTGTGTGCTTTACAGATGAGTATCATCAAGGCGAACTTTCTCCAGTAGCCAACCACCTTCTTTTCCAGAAAGTACACACTGTGTCCGTCTGTGGCCCTTGGGAGGTGGGTTGGCCCCAGGTTTCGGGGATCTTGGTGTTTCCAGTCGAGTCCAGCCCTCCCAAGGATAAGACGACGTGTTTCCTGGCTTCCTCCTCCGAGGGTCTGCCCGGGAGCCTCCTGCAGCCTCTGCACCTCCTGCCAGGCTGCCCCGTCTGCCTGGGGCACTTGTCATGGACCTGAGCTGGCGGCTCTGGAGAGCTAGCCGGGGGAAAGAGAGGACTAAACATCATGGGGAGAAGTGAAGAAGAGGCCAGCTGCTGGTCTGGAGGACGGCATAGGGGGCGGCAGCCTGGTGTTTTATTTGCTGTCCCCCCAGACTGGCTGTATTCACACCTGAAGGTCCTGATATTGTCCGCTTATAAGTTCAGATGAAAATTGAGGTGTTCTTGGTGGAAATGTTTTAGTGACTGGTATCAAGGGCTGGCTGTGAAATTCTGTTTTCAGCTCTTCGTGGGCCAATCTAAACTGGAACATTCAAAAACATGCTTAGCGGCCGGGCGCGGTGGCTCACACCTGTAATCCCAGCACTTTGGAAGGCCAAGGCAGGTGGATCACAAGGTCGAGAGATGGAGACCGTCCTGGCCAACATGATGAAACCCTGTCTCTGCTAAAAATACAAAAATTAGCTGGACGTGATGGCACACACCTGTAGTCCCAGCTAACTTGGGAGGCTGAGACAGGAGAATCGCCTGAACCCAGGAGGCAGAGGTAACAGTGAACCGAGATCGCGCCGCCGTATGCTGGCCTGGCGACAGAGCGAGACTTTATCTCAAAACAAACAAAAATAGCTAAAAAAAAAAAAAAAAAAAAAAAAAAAAACCACCATGTTTAGCACACTTACAGAACTCATTGAGAATATTCAGGAAACTCAGCTAGAGATAGAGCACGTGGTCACTGTGGTGGAATGTGTGGTGAGGTTCAGCTACCTAGAACCTGGCCAACTGCATTCTTAACCTCACTAGATTTCTTCTTTGTGGCATCAAATGAAAAGAAGAGGCTAATATTGGAAATGGAGTTTAAATAAACAACAGTTTTAAAACCTTTGAAAACGCAGGGAGGTAGTCTATTCAGTGTACAGCCTGAGTTGCTTTTGTTTGTAACTCTTTGATTTCAAGCTTCAGAATATTACAATGACAGGCTATTTTTTTACTACAGTAATAATATAATCAAATTATGTCTTTCAACCAGAGCCAACAATTGCTCAGTCCCTTTAAAAAAAAAAAACAACAAACACTTGTCATTGTAAAGATCTTCAGGCAACGTAAGATTCCATACAACAAAGAAAAAATTGTCTTTCTGTTCTTAACTTGCCAAAGCAAAGTATACTCACATGTTTTACAAACGTCATCAGCAAGGTTTGACACCAGCTTAGTTGCAGGGAAAGAGGTAATGGCGAGGCTTCCTTCTCACGCTGCGGTAATTTGCTGGGTGACCTTGAACAAGGATCTCATGCACCAGAGTCTGTTTCCTCAACCCCACGATGCAGGGATTGGACGAGATGCCCTCCAGGTTCCTCAAGGGCCAGCTGTCTCAATTCTCCAAAGTGAGTTTTCAGGCAGACAGAGTTAGCTAGAGTGTCGCCTCACACTTTGTTCTCTGCACATGGGGCCTCTGTGGTTTGTCACATACAGCCAGGGGACTGGGCCCATAACTCCCTGAAGGATTTCTGCCCAGAACAAAGGATGCTTTCGATTTGACTGTGTGTACCAAAGGGAATGAGTGAGCCCCCAAATCAGACGCCCCTCTTGGCAGTGTTTTCAGGGCTTTCTTATTTGTTCCTTTATTAAACAGTTATCCTGGGGCTGTTCATTGCATGGAAGAAACAAAGGCATGTTCTAATACTCGCATATTAAAGAGCAGCAGAAAGAGAGCTCTCAGGGTGAGCTTGTAGTTCAAAGGCCAAATGGAACCAATGCAAGGAGACTTTCAAGCCAGAAGCAGATTTTTTTTCTGCCTTCCCAGAAGGTCTGATGGAGTGAGCACCTCACCCAAACTTGAAGTCATTCAAGTCTTGCTTTTATTTTGAACCAGAAAAAAAAAAAAAAGAAAAGAAAACCCACATAAAATGCAAGCTTTAAGTAGAGTATAAAGATTTTATGGCTGGGCGCAGTGGCTCACACCTGTAATTCCAACACTTTGGGAGGCTAAGGAGGGCAGATCACAGGTCAGAAGTTCGAGACCAGCCTGGCCAATATGGTGAAACCCTGTCGCCACTAAAAATACAAAAACTAACCAGGCGCAGTGGTGGGTGCCTATAATCCTAGCTACTTGGGAGGCTGAGGCAGGAGAACTGCTTGAACCCAGGGGGTGGAAGTTGCACTGTGCCGAGATAGCGCCATTGCACTCCAGCCTGGGTGACAAGAGTGAAACTCTGTCTCAAAAAAAAAAAAAAAAAAAAAAAAAAAAAAAAAAAAATGATTGCCGGTGAGTGAACACCGGGATAGTAGGGTAGCTTGATTGCTGTCAAAGGGAAAGTGATGGGGAGGATATGAAACTAGGAGGGCAGGTGGGGATATCCTCTGCAGCATGTGCGTTCTGGGAACGTGGATCTGTACCCCTGTGTTCTGGGAACATGTGTGTCTGTACCCCTGTGGGTTCAGGGCATTCATTGGCAACCCCAGGATCCAAAACAGCTCCTTTTTCTTCCACTAAAACTTAGCAGATGTTAGGGAGGAAAATGTAAAGATACAGAATAAATTGAGGTGAAATGTATGCTAGTGGTTTGGTTTTGAGTTATTAATGTAGTATTTGGGCCACTTTAAAAAATGGATATTAAACGAGTATTTGGGATAAGTTCACATTTTATGCAAATTGACTCCAAAGCTGCCAGGTAGGCTGTCCGTCTGAAATGGTGGTCTTCTCCTGGTATTTTATTCAAGATCTGGGCCTAGGGGTGTATCCCATTTAGAATTAGGGAAAAGAAGCTGAGTCACACTGTCTGGCTTCACTTTGTATTAACTCTGGGAAAGGTTAGGAAAGTTGGACAACCTCTCAGGTGCTCGGTTTCTCAATCAGTCTATGGTGATAATGATGCTTGAAGTTTATTGGGAAAACTGGTGGTAGAGTCAGTGCATCAGTCAGCTAGTGTTGTGTAACAAAGCACTCTAAAAACCCAGCAGCTTAAATATATTGTTTATGCTGACTCATGCTTCCGTGGCTCATGTGGGCTTGGTGTTTTGCTACAGATTTGGCTTAGGTCTGTTCCACGTGTTTTCATTTCTGGGCCCAGCCTATGGGGCAGTAGCAGCCTAAGGGTGGGGGGCTGGGAGCAGGGGAGGTCCCATGATGATGGCAGAGATACAAGAGGACAGGCAGGGACACATAGTGGCAGTCTGTCCTTTCTGCTCACATTCTACTGGCCAATGCAAGTCATTAGTCCACCCCAAAGTCAAGGGACAAGAAAATACATGCCACCTGTGGTAGGAGGAGTGGCAGAGCCACAGAGCAAAAAATGTGGCTGTAGAGAGGGGTGACTAATTCACTCTCTGTGAATTAGTCATCAAGCGGCCAACACAGTACCCGGCACATGGCAGTAGCCATTTTCACCTCTGTTGTTGTTACTGTTACCACTTCACAGACAAGTTGAAAAAGAAAGTTTGTCTGAAAGTGACTGGGAAGTTCAGTGTTAAGAGCACGTGTGTGCGTTAAATAAAATAGGTTTCGACTGAAATTTGATTGTGTTAACAGGTTTCCTCTGTTCACCTCTTTGGCCCAGGTAACTGGCACAGTGTTTGTGATATGATAGGTGCTCAGTAACTATTTGGTGATTGATGAATGGCCAATTTTCTTTTTTCTTTTTTTCCTTTTTTTTTTTTTTTTTTTTTTTGAGATGAAGTCTTGCTCTCATCCCCCAGGCTGGAGTGCAATGGCACAATCTCAGCTCACTGCAACCTCCACCTCCCAGGTTCAAAGCGATTCTCCTGCCTCAGGCTCCTGAGTAGCTGGTATTACAGGTATCTGCCACCACGCCTGGCTAATTTTTGTAATTTTTAGTAGAGACAGGGTTTTACCATGTTGGCCAGGCTGGTCTCGAACTTCTGACCTCAGGTGAGCCACCCACCTCAGCCTCCCAAAGTGCTGGGATTACAGGCATGAGCCACCGCGCCGGGCTGTATGGTCATTTTTCCTAGTGGTGATACAGCAGGGGGATAACTGAAAAAGTGCTGTTCAGCCCACCTACCCCTACCCGCCATGTTTCATCCCTGGTCTGGGTTTGAATCCTGGCTTTGCCTTTTACAAGTCATGTGACATCGGTCAAGCCCCCTAAGTTCTCTGAGCTGGGCGAGGGTCCTGGGGGTATTGCCATCTCTGCGTGCTCACTTAGCAACGGTGTACCTGGCGTGTAGGTCATGCTGAATAGGTCATGTTTCTGGAACGTACGTGCTCTGCGCCTCACCTTCTCCCCAGTCCCTGTGTTGTCACAGATGGCTTTCAGTGGCTGATCGGTGGAAGTGCAGATGTGAGGAGCACTCGGCCCCACCCTCTCTGCTTTGGGTGCACCCTGGCATGCTTCACCTTCACCTCGGCTTTGGGCTCGGGCATGACCACATCCTTGGCTGTGGCTCTCACCACCATTTTGGGACAGTTTATGGGTCCCACTTGAAGCCAGTGGGAGGAAACCTCCTTTTCTGCCACAGGAAATTGTTCTGCTAGTGAAGAATATATTTAAGGATTAAAACCTTCTGTCAAGGAACTTGAGGGAGTTGCTAGAGAAGGACTTTTGGGGCTCTCTCATCAGGAAGCCGCTGGGTGTGGGAGAGCTCTCGGTCGTAAATGGGGAGGAGGCCCAGTGGCAGGTTCCTGGGACTGTATTCCTGGTGCCAGCAGCTGGTCTTGGGCTAGGAGGAAGGGCTGGGCCAGGGAGAAGCGTGGGTCATAAATAGACCATTTTCTGCAACCAAGCATATTTATGGTAACATCAGCTCAGAATTAAGACTTATTTATTGGATTTACTTAATGGGCCCAGTGCCCTATAAGGCTTGGGAGGGTGCGTTCTGGACACATCCGCTATATTAAATCCAGCAGTTGAAACTCCCAATTCCCTCTTATTATTTTGGTAAGCATTGCTGTATCGTTTGAGTGGGGCAGAGGGAAAAAGAGGGAACAGTGCCAGGGCTCTGGGCAGCCCAGACTCAGAACCAAGAGGAGCTGTCGCTGAGGCATGAGACGTGAATTCGATGCCCTCCCTCCCTGTCGTGAGTTTGGGAATTGCATGGCCTGATCCAGATGACTTTTTGAAAATACTGCCAAGCCAGACTGGTGGTCATGTGCTCACGAGACGGAGAGCGAGAGGGGCTTGTCTCCTTCTATCAGAACCCAGCCTGGCAGCCAGGAGGGCTGGCCACTTGCGTGGCCCTGATACAGGCTGCTGTGTGATCCTGAGACATGAGCTCTGCCTCTCCAAGGATGAGTATACATTGAGGTGGGACCATTGTAAGATGTGCCTTATTACCCCACACGGCGTTGTGGTGAGGATAATCTGAGAGATGGAATACAGAAGACTTTGTGAAAATGTAAGGCACCAGGCAGACGCGAGGCCTTCCTGTGACCCTCCTGACCGTGTACCCAGATGGCCGAAGCAGGGAAAGAGATGTATTGTTGAGGACCTACTGTGTCCCTTACTTTGCCGGACGCTATCGTCGCGAAGAGGCAGTAATAGTTACATGGCAATAATGACAATAGATTTCTGCCACTTTATGGAATATCTTTCTGCGTAGTGTCTGTTTAAATCATGTATCTCTTTTTTTTTAAATTGGATTGTTAATATTGAGCGTTATTAATATTTCATTTAAAACACTTTTTTATCTCTCTGGGGGGAAAAGATTTTTTTTTTTTTAGATAGTTTCTTACTCTGTCACGCAGGCTGGAGTGCTGTGGTGCAGTCACAGCTCATTGTGGCCTTGACCTCCCAGGTTCAAGCGACCCTCCCACCTCAACCTTCCCAGTAGCTGGGACTGTAGGTATGGGTCACCATGCCTGGCTAACTTTTCCATTTTTTGTAGAGATGGGGTTTTATCACGTTAGCCAGGCTGGTCTTGAACTCCTGGGCTCACGTGATTTACCTGCCTCGGCCTCCCAAAATGCTGGGATTATAAGTGTAAGCCACCATGCCCAGCCAGTGTTTCAGATTAAAAATATTAAGACCAAGACACTGAGTAATTTTTTTCAACTTTATACAGTTAGCAAGTACTCAGTATTTAAACCCAGATTTATTAAGGCCATTCGCTTTTTTTGGAATGGTGGTATAATTTATAAATAATAAGCTGTGCCTATTTAAAGTATGCAGTATGACAAATGTTGATATATGTATACACCCATAAAACCACCATAGCAATTAAGAGAATAAACATTGGCTGGGCGCGGTGGCTCACGCCTGTAATCCCAGCACTTTGGGAAGCCGAGGTGGGCGGATCACAGGGTCAAGAGATGGAGACCATCCTGGCCAACATGGTGAAACCCCGTCTCTACTAAAAATACAAAAAATAAGCCAGGCATGGTGGTGTGCGTCTACAATCCCACCCACTCGGGAGGCTGAGGCAGGAGAAGCATTTGAACCCGGGAGGCAGAGGTTGCAGTGAGCCGAGATCGTGCCACTGCACTCCAGCCTGGTGACAGAGTAAAACTCTGTCTCAAAAAAAAAAGAAAAAAAAAAAAAAAGAGAGAATAAACATTACCTTTATCCCCAAAAGAGTTTCCAAGTCCATCATGGTAATTGCTCCCTCCAATCCCTGCTCCCTCCCTGTAACTCCCTCTGTCCCCAAGCAATGACTGATCTGCTTTCCGTCACTAGATTGAGTGTGCCTTTTTCTTTACTTTAAATTACCTTATTTTACATAAACAGAATCATGCCTGGCTTCTTTCATGAAGCATCGTTACTTTAGATTCATTCATAGTGTTGCCCTTATCAGTAGTTCATCCTTTTTTATTACTGAGTTGTATTTCTTTGTATGGATATGTTATAGCTCATTCATCTGTAATACACGTGGAGTAGTTTTCAGTTTGGGGCGATTACATTCATGCACAAGTCTTTGGCCATACGCTTTCATTTCTCTTGGGTAAATACTTTGAAGTGGAATGGTGGATCATATGGTAGGCTTATTTTTTTTAGCTTTTTAAGAAACTTCCAAATGTTTGAGGGATGAATATCCCAATTACCCAGATTTGATCATTACACATTGTATGCTTGTATCAAAATATCACGAGTACCCTATAAATATGTACAGCTACTGTGTAGCCCCCAAAGTAAAATATTTTAGAAAGGAACTTCCAGGCTGTTTTCCCAAATAGTTGTACCATTTTACATTTGCACCAGCAGTAGAAGGGAGCTCCGGTTGCTCCACACCCTTGCCTACACACGGCATGGTCAGGTTTTTCATTTTAGCCATTCTAGTGAGTATGTAGTCCTGTGTCATTGTGGTGGTGATTTGTGCTTCTCCAATGACCACCATTGTCAAGTGTCTTTTCCTGTGCTCGTCGTCTTCACACCTGTCTGGGTAGTGTCTGTTCAAATCTTATGTCTCTTTTTTAAAAGATTGGATTGTTAATTTTGAGTTTTCAGAGTTCTAGAAACGGGTCCATTATCAGATCTATACTTTGGAAATATTTTCTCCCAGTGAGTGCTTGCCTTGTTATTCCTTTAACTGTCTTTCAAAGAACAGAAGCTTACGTTTTGATGCAGTCTGATTTCTTTTTTAATGAAGTGCGTTTGGTATGGGATCTGAGAAACCATGTCTGGCTGACTTTTGTACTTTTAGTAGAGACAGGGTTTCACCATGTTGGCCGGGGTGGTTTTGAACCCCTGGCCTCAGGGGATCCACCCGCCTCGGCCTCCCACAGTGGTTTTGGTGACTATTTGATTTATGTCGGTCTTGCCCAGTGGATTGGAGGGTCCATGCAGACAGGGACCACTTTGCTGGCCCTTTCTCACGGTGATGTTTCTTTCCTTACCACTGTACACATAATAGATGCCCATTAAATGTGTGCTTAATGAGGGATTCTATTATAGTGGCAGCTCCTCACCTGTCTGAAAAAAGTCACACGGATTTTCTCCTGTTAATTCTTCTAGAAGTTTTATAGTTTTAAGTTTCACTTTAGTTTGTTTTTACATAGAGTACAATGTGTCGTTTGAAGATCATCTCTTTTATATATCCAGTTGTTATGTCACTCTTTGTTGAAATCTATCAAATTGTCTTTGGACCTTTGTTGAAGCCAGTTGTCCCTATATATGTAACTATTTCTGGACTCTGTTAGGTTCCATTGATCCGTTTGTCAGTCCTTGTACCACTGTCCTACTGCCTTGATTGCTGTAGCTCCCTTGCTTTTTTTTTTTTTTTTTTTGAAATTGAGTCTCTCTGTCGCCCAGGCTGGAGTGCAGTGGCATGATCTTCGCTCACTGCAATCTTCGCCACCCGGGTTTAAGCAATTCTCCTGCCTCAGCCTCCCGAGTAGCTGGAACTTCAGGCGTGCGCCACTACGCCTGGCTAATATTTGTATTTTTAGCAGAGACAGGGTTTCACCCTGTTAGTCAGGATGGCCTCGATCTCCTGACCTCGTGATCCGCCTGCCTTGGCCTCCCAAAATGTTGGGATTACAGGCATGAGCCTCTGTGCCCAGCCTGCTCCCTTGCTTTTAAAAATTGGGTTACTATCAAAATAATTAACGTATGATTAATATTACTTTTAAGGCAAGAGGGCCACCCACCTCTATCACCCGGATGGAGCTTACCTCCCCAGCCTCATTCTCCCCTGCTGCTGGCCTGAGCCTTTCTCCGAGGCCTTCTGTTGCAGGGGAGGCTATGAAGTCCTGAAGAGCAAATGTGGCCACTTCCCTCATCTGTGGGCACTCCGTGGCTTTGCAGGAGAAGAACAGCTGAATAATTCTCTGTTCCCACTCGCCACTTCCCACTCTCCCTTTTTCTGCAGCTCACCCTACTTGTCCAGGGCTGGATTTGGGGTGTAGCTGTGATGTAGAATGATAATGCTAATTTGTGGGTGTTTATGAAGCACTTTGAAATGGAAACCAAGCTTCATGAGGTCGGGGCGAGGGCGGGAGAATACTGCACCTTGTAGTGTCCTAGGAAGCTGATGAGGTGCCAGTGTCTCCCAGCCAGGAGAGTAGAACCCTCCTTGACCCCAGGTCTCACGACTCCACATCCGCCAGTCCTCCCTCTATACCTCAGGGATGAGTCCCGGGCTGTGCTCTTGTTCTGCCTGGTAATTACTGTTTTTCAGCTGTAGGGGTTCCTTGTTCTTGGGCCCCATGGGAGGAAGGTAATTACATCCTTCGAGAGGCCCTTAGTCAGCAGCTCTGGGTCAGTTCCTGTGACCAAGCCCAGCTCTGACCTTTGTCTGTCCTTCCCCCTTCCCAGGCCAGTGGCGTGCAGAGCGCGATAAAGTCCCTTTGTTTCTCTCTTTGGTTGGTGCCGCTGGTGGCATCTGGCCAGCCCCTTCTTCACAGAGTGCCCGTGAATTCTGGGTATTCAGGCAAATGGGTGCCCTCGGTCATAAGAAGGCACAGAGGGCAAGCTTGCATATGTCTCACTGCCAGCCCTGCCCAGCTATTAAAAAAATCATGGCACTGACTGGCGGGGTCCTAGGTTGGGCCTCCTTGAAGAAAGAGCAGTCCTGCCTCTTAATAGGATACCTGTGACTCATGAGCATCCGTCTCATTCGCTCCCACTTCTGTTCCTGCTACCTGCATGCAACCGGTTGGTCACATGTAGCCAGAGTTTCATGGGGCCTTTTCCACACACATGCACAGCCCATTTACACATCTCAGAGGCTACATACTACTTTCAGAAAACTGGAGAACACGGCTGGACACAGTGGCTCATGCCTGTAATCCCAGCACTTTGGGAGGCCGAGGTGGGAGGATCACTTGAGGTCAGAAGTTTGAGACCAGCCTGGCTAACACAGTGAAACCACAGCTCTACTAAAAATACAAAAATTAGTTGGGCATGGTGGCACGTGCCTGTAATCCCAGGTACTAGGAAGGCTGAGGCAGGAGAATTGCTTGAACCTGGGAATCAGAGGTTGCAGTGAGCCAAGATCCTGCCACTGCACTCCAGCCTGGGCAACAGAGCAAGACCATGTCGCCAAAAAGAAAAAAAAAAAGAAGGAAAAGAAAACAGGAGAACCCCTTATCACGGCCTTCAGGGTCCTGTGGAGTAGCCCCTTCTGCCTCCCCAGCCTCGTCTCCACCCAGCTCTCTCCCACGATGCCCTCCCCTGTCACTCTGGCCTTCATGCTCTTCCGGCCTCACCATGTTTTCCACTTTACACAGGGCCTTTGCATGTGCCCTTCCCTCTCCTTGTCCTGCCCTTCTCCCATGCCCCTTTGCCTTTGCCTGGTTCTTACTTACCCTTTAGGCTTTCAGGTTAACGATCACCTCCTCTGAGATGCCCTGTCCAATCCTTCAGCAAAGTGGGGTGTCATGGTCATGTACTCTTGGGGCTTCCTGTTACTTTCCTTCAGGACACTTTCATTGTGTGTAGTTGTAGGTTTCTGTGATGATGATGGTGATGATCATTTGAAACAGTCTCACCCTGTCGCCCAGGCTGCAGTGCCGTGGCACAACCTTGGCTCACTGCAGCCTCCCCTCCCGGGTTCCAGTGATTCTCCTGCCTCAGCCTCTTGATTGGCTGAAATTACAGGAGCCCACCACCATGTCTGGCTGACTTCTATACTTTTAATAGAGACGGGGTTTCACCATGTTGACCAGGGTCGTTTCGAACCCCTGGCCTCAAGTGATCCATCCCCCTCGGCCTCCCAAAATGGTTTTGGTGATTATTTGATTTATGTCGGTCTTGCCCAGTGGATTGGAGGGTCCGTGCACACAGGGCCCACTTTGCTGGCCCTTTCTCACGGTGAAGTCTCTTTCCTTACCACTGTATCCTTAGTGCTGCACATAATAGGTGCTCATTAAATGTGTGTTAAACAAGGGACTCTATTTTAGTGGCATCTCCTCACCTGTCTGATACCAGACACCGTCTGAAGTCTCCTGTCCCTCCAGAAGCCTTCTGCCTCCCAGCCTTGCCCATAGCTGACAATGCTTTTGCCGCCCCCCCAGCACTCCCCCCAGCTCCCCAGTCATCCTGTCCTGTAGGCTGCCCAGACCCTTGTCATGCATATCACCTGGGGATTTCATGAAAGGAAAGATTCTGATTTAGTAGGTTGGGGTAGGAGCTGAGAATGTACATTTTTAACAGACTTCCCTGAACCTCTGCTGCTGGCCAGGGACCACACTTTGGTCTGGCTTGAGAAGTGAGGGCACCAGGTCATAGCTGCTTGGCCACATCACCATAGAAGACATCGTTCACACAGGGTCACGGCACTGCCCATTTGTAGGTGGGCACGGTAGTGTGCACCTGTGGTCCCAGCTACTTGGGAGGCTGAGCTGGGAGGATTGCTTAAGCCCAGGAGGTGGACGTTGCAGTGAGCCAAGATCACGCCACTGCACTCCAGCCTGAGTGACAGAGCAAGATCCTGTATCAAAAGTAGAAAGGCCGGGCGCGGTGGCTCACACCTGTAATCCCTGCATTTTGGGAGGCCGAGGCAGGCAGATCATGAGGTCAAGAGATCAAAACCAGCCTGGCCAACATGGTGAAACTCAGTCTCTACTAAAAATACAAAAATTAGCCGGGCTTGGTGGTGGGTGCCTGTCGTCCCAACTACTCAGGAGTCTGAGGCAGGAAAATCGCTTGAACCCGGGAGGCGGAGGTTGCAGTGAGCCGAGATCGCGCCACTGCACTCCAGCCTAGAAACAGAGATTCTGTCTCAAAAAAATAAAAGTCCCGGCCGGGCGCGGTGGCTCAAGCCTGTAATCCCAGCACTTTGGGAGGCCGAGGCGGGTGGATCACGAGGTCAAGAGATCGAGACCATCCTGGTCAACATGGTGAAACCCCGTCTCTACTAAAAATACAAAAAATTAGCTGGGCATGGTGGTGTGTGCCTGTAATCCCAGCTACTCAGGAGGCTGAGGCAGGAGAATTGCCTGAACCCAGGAGGCGGAGGTTGCGGTGAGCCGAGATCGCGCCATTGCACTCCAGCCTGGGTAACATGAGTGAAACTCCGTCTCAAAAAAAAAAATAAAAATAAAAATAAAAATAAAAGTCCCTTTAATTTCCCTCTTTCCCTTCCTGCTCACCACAAATAACTAAGAAAGAGAGAAAGGAGGAAAGGCAAGTTTTCCTTTTTCCCCGACTTTCTAATGTGTGGGGGAGACCTGGGTGAGTGAGGGGGGACAGCATGTGTACTCTGTCGCTCTTGGCATCACTGTGGTCCTCATATCCGTGCCTGAAGAACTCTCATTGTCCTCCCCAGCCCTGTTCCCTCCCCACACCACTGGGCTGAGAAGGAAGCCAGTGAGAGGCTCCTGGGCCTTTTCCAAGCACAATTGAAGTGCGGGGCCTCGTGGAACCCCCTCCCTGACGAGCAGTACAAAGTCGGGGGACCCACTGGGGCCTGGTGGGCGAGGCCTGCTCTACCAGCTGAGGGTCCTCCCCTTCCACAGGGGCCTGTGTTGTCTCCTCCTGAGGTCCCTCCCAGCACTCACAACTGTCATGGCCCTCATCTCCTGGACCTCTGGGTCTGGGAGAAATGAGGGGAGGGAGAGCTTTCCGAGTGTCTGAAAGTAGAGGGCCGTACTCTGCAGAAAGCAAGCGCAACCCACATCTCCCTCTCTTTCTGCTCCTCCCCATCCCGGCAGGTCCCTGGATGGCCGGTTGCAGGTGTCCCATCGGAAAGGGCTCCCTCATGTCATCTACTGCCGCCTGTGGCGATGGCCCGACCTGCACAGCCACCACGAGCTGCGGGCCATGGAGCTGTGTGAGTTCGCCTTCAATATGAAGAAGGACGAGGTCTGCGTGAATCCCTACCACTACCAGAGAGTGGAGACACCAGGTATGCCGCCTGGCCCGCAGGTGGGGTCAACAGGTGCTGGGGAGGGGTCATCACCTCTCCTCTGCCCCCCCCCCCCAGAGGGTTTGCGGTGCACTTGGGGGTGTGGGGACTTTGGTCCTGGTCTGGCTTGGACGCTGAGCCACCTCTGCTCTGTCTCCCCCGGACAGTTCTACCTCCTGTGTTGGTACCACGCCACACAGAGATCCCGGCCGAGTTCCCCCCACTGGACGACTACAGCCATTCCATCCCCGAAAACACTAACTTCCCCGCAGGCATCGAGCCCCAGAGCAATATTCCAGGTAGGCACGTGGGCGGCGCAGGCTGGCCTGGGAGGCAGGGGCAGCGGTCAGCCCCGACATCAGTCCTGTGGCCCCAATCTCTGCCCCCGAGCCATCCCCTGCTCACCCCCTCTCTGCACACAGCTCTGGCCCGAGGGCCTCTGACTCAGAACCGCATCCCTGTTAGGAGAGGACCCATGGCCTCAGCTCCCCGCTCACTGGTGATGCTTTTCTTGGCACAGAGGAGCAGCGTGACCCTTCCGCCCGGCCTTGGTGCAGTCATTTATTTTGGAAGCGGAAATAGCAACACTATTTCTCTCACCACCCTTGAGGCCGGGACTGGCGTTCTGTCCCCGATGGACTGGGGGTCTGCAGAGGCGGGGAGTGAGCTGACGCCAGGCCGCAAGTGTGCAGAGCTGGCTCCGTGAATCCGCCTGGGCATCAGGCCTGGGCGAGGGGCTCCAACCTGGGTGGGAATTGAGGCCAACTTTGAGTTTTCACTCTGCAGGGAGAAATGGACTTTGCAGTCAAAGACTGCAAATGTTTTTAGAAGCCCCTCATTTACATGCAAATAATGTGTGAATCACCAGCACTTTCAGGCTCCAGGAAAGCTGGGCTTGGCCGCACTTGGGCTAGTCACTTTTGCTGGCTGGGGCAGTCCTCCTGCTGTGTTCCTCTTAGAGCATTCTCACTTGGACGTGACGTTCCTCCTGGGTTACTTTACTGGGCTGAGGTTGGCTGCAGGCCTGTGTGCTTGGGTCAGAGTGTGAAGGAGAGACCTACTGTCCCACCTTCTCAGATCCTTTGCGGGCAACCCTGGCATCCCGAGGGTAAGTCAGCTACTCCCTGTTCAAAGAGCAAACCTTGGAGGGCTTCAGTCAAGGTCTGGGGCGGTTTCAGAGAAATAGATCACACCGTCTTTGCCGTCGTTGAACTTGCAATTTGACTGCGGAGCTGACACATCCCCTAGGGACAACAAAGTCAACATCCAGTCTGCACAGGAGGAGAGAGCAGGGCCAAAGGGCAGGCCTGAGCCTGCAGGTCTTCAGAGGACAGAGAGGGGTGAGGCGGAGCGCTGCAGACGCCTCCCTGGGCGGGGGTGGGGCTTCACCCTCACCTTGAAGGACCGGGAGAATGTAGCCCGGTAGAGGATCTAGGAGTACCCATTTCAGACTTGGGAGTTGGTCCGGTCCTGCGTGAGCACAGGCAGTTACGATCCAAGTGGGAGTCAGAGGTGGACAGGGGTGAGGCCAGCAGAACCAGGGGCTGGTACCTCTGCTCCGAGTCCTGGGGCTCCTGTGGCCACGGACACTTGCATCATGGTGTGCATGTGTGATGTGTTTGCAAAAGGTGTCTCAGAGCCAAGCTGTGAAGGCCTTTTAACGGACCACCTTCCTTCTGATTCCCAGAGACCCCACCCCCTGGCTACCTGAGTGAAGATGGAGAAACGAGTGACCACCAGATGAACCACAGCATGGACGCAGGTCAGTCATGCAGGGTGTGCATTTTTTTGGTTTGGTTTTGTTTTGTTGTTTTGAGACAGAGTCTCGCTCTGTCACACAGGCTGGAGTGCAGTGGCGTGATCTTGGCTCACGGTAACCTCTGCCTCCTGGGTTCAAGCGATTCTCCTGCCTCAACGTCCTGAGTAGCTGGGACTACAGGTGCACACCACCATGCCTGGCTAATTTTTGTATTTTTAGTAGAGAAGGGATTTCACCATACTGGCCAGGTTGGTCTCAAACTCCTAACCTCATGATCTGTCTGCCTTGGCCTCCCACAGTTCTGGGATTACAGGTGTGGGCCACTGCACCTGGCTGGGGTGTGCTTTTATTCTTAACTGATGAGCAGCCGGTGGGTTCGTCGCTTCCATCCTTCCTCTTCACCCCTCCCTCCTATTTCTGTCTCTAGTGTCTGTAGAGCAACCACGACGTGCAGGGGACAGGGCATAGACGAGGGTCCAAGCTGCTCACACATGGTGGGGGAGATTGACAGGACAACCAGCAGTCACGAGGCCATGTCGTGGTTGCCCTGATGGAAGATGCCGCATGGCGTTGTGCACACAGCAGGGCGACTTCACCCGGTCTGGGGAGAAGCAGCACCTTGCATTCCATGTTTCTCCCCAGTGAGTCTTGGTGATGTGTAGGTATTCGCCAAGCTGTCAGGGTAGGCAAGGGCTGTGTCAGGCGGAGTCATGGGGGTTGGGCAGGAGAGCCTGGTGCGTTGTGGGGACAGTGAGAGCTCAGTGTATCTGGAGTCCAGAGAGCGGACTCCAGCTCAGGGAGTTCAGCGTGGCTGGAGGGTACACTCTCTCCAGTGGAGAGAAAGATGGGAGGGCCCTTCACATAGGGGTCCAAGTGTGGTGGACCTCCAAGCTCGACAGACAACTTGCCATTTAGTCAGGGCTGATGGGAGCCACTGCAGGCAGTAAGCAGGGCCGGTGCCTTAGTGAGATGTCACCAGCGGCAGTGGGGGGTGGCCTCAATCAATTCAGACAGTCGGATGGGAGGCAAGGAGAGGCTGAATGGGACTAATGCCTTCTTTGGATGACCAGTGGAGACTCCTGAAGCCAGTATTTTTGTGTGACGACCACATGTGATGTGTATGCTCCTGCCGTGAGAGGCTGGGTTTAGCTCTCTCCTGCTACGTCTCCAGATGTTTCCCATATCATTTGTTATAGGACCAGATTGGCTCTAGACCAGCAGCTTCTGGAATTGAACCCCAGCTGCCACATAGGATGTGTACTGAGTTGTGTGTGGTTGGGAGAGGGAGCCTCGCAGATGTTCCATTCCAAGGTTGGGAGGCGTGCCTCGGACGCACAGAGCCGCCAGACACAGTGGAGCCACCTGCCCTCACATACAGCCCAGAGAGATTGTGCAATGCTTTTTTTTTTTTTTTTTTTTTTTTTGCCAAGACAGAGTCTCCCTCTGTCTCCCAGGCTGAAGTGCAATGGTGCGATCTTGGCTCACTGCAACCTCTGCCTCCCAGGTTCAAGCGATTCTCCTGCCTCAGCCTCCTGAGTAGCTGGGATTACAGGTGTGCCCCACCACACCTGGCCCATTTTTGTATTTTTAGGAGAGACAGGGTTTTGCCACATCGGTCAGGCTGGTCTTGAACTCCTGACCTCAGGTGATTTGCCCACCTCGGCCTCCCAAAGTGCTGGGATTACACCGCACCTGGCTGAGATTGTGTAGTTCCTGAGAGAACGAGAAACTCACGTGTACGTTGTAGTTGCTGAAATCCAGCCTGGGCATCGTGGCACCTTTGGGTTGAGAACACCCCGTGAAACGCACCCACCTGGCGGAGTGGTTAGCAGCGCGAACCAGCTGGAATGCATCGAAGACCTTCCTGTATCCGATGCCAAGTGACTGCTGCAAGCCTGCAGCTGTTCATCACAGGCACGGGAGGCAGGCCAGCGGAGCAGCATCTCTCCAGCTGCTGTGTTTCTTCCCACTCTGCGTTCCCTCTTCCCTCGCTGCTGCTCTCTGTATTTGCACAGTGATTATTGTTACCAGCACTCACGGTCCAGAGGGGCTGGAGATTGGAAAGAGCAGCCTAGATTTCTCGCTGTCAGCTCTCATTTCTTCTCCCTCATCTTGCTCCTTTGTGCCCTGGTTTTCTCTGTTCCCTGTCCCCTCTTCCTATCCTCTCATTGAGTGTGCCTGGAGGGCCTTGTTGTGAACATGAGTGATTTATCCAAAGTAGAGACAGACTAGATCGCGGACCCCAGCCAGCATGCGGGCGGCGGGTGGGAGCCCTCCTGTCTCAGTCTCTGTTCTTCACTCAGTTGCTCATGCGCTTGGCTTCCCTGCCCCCAGGGGTGTGGTAGTGTCTCAGGGCCAGAGGGTCACCTTGCTGTCCCCTGTGTCCCCTCACCTGCATATGCCCCCTTTTAGACTCTCAAGAAGGCCCTTGGCCTTCCTAGGTCTTCGTGGTGCAGGCTACCACGGGACAAGCGTTTATCGAGTGTCTGCCACATAGCGGTCATGGCGTAAGCACTTCTATGTGCATGGCCTCACTTAATTTTCACATGTCACACACTAGATGATATTATCCTCATTTTATACCTGAGGAAAACATTAAGGCTCAGGGAAGTTAAACGACTTAGCCAAACTCACATAGCTGACTCGCGGGGGTATCCAGACCCTGTGACTGATTCTGTAACTCAGTTCTCCCAGTGAATATTCCGCATCCCCCTTTAAATTAGGGGCTACAGGTGAGAAGGAGAAATCCGTGATTCCGCCTTTGCTCTCAAGGAGGTTACAGCTGAGTCAGGGCAAAAGGAAAGCCCCCCCCCAACAGCGCAAGGCAGCATTCGCTTGAGGCTGCGTGCTGGACGCAGTCCCAGGACTGGTAGATTTCACGGGGAGGAACCAGACCCCACAGGATGGTTAATAAGTAGCCTCCTTTTTAATTGTAATGATTATTTTTTGAAACAGTCTCACTGTGTTGCCCAGGCTGGTGTGCAGTGGTGCAAACACGGCTCGCTGCAGCCTCGACCTCTCCTAAGCTCAGTCTTCACCACCCTTGGCTATTTTTTTTTTTTTTTTTCTGTAGAGATGGGGTCTTCCCATATTGCCCCGGCTGGTCTCAGACTCCTGGGCTCAAGTGATCCCCCAGCCTCGGCCTCTCAAAGCGCTGGGATTATAGATGTGCACCATTGTGCCCAGCTTCTGCAGCCTCCTTGATAGAGGAACAAAGGAGGGGACAGGCAGAGTGCTGCTCTGGAAGGGTGTCCACTGTTTATTTTGGAAGGCCGATACCATGTGAGTTCTTTTTTTCCGGAGGTGAGAGGAGGAGAGAACACAGCAGAGTAAGACTTGGGTACGTGTAGACGTTTTCCCACGTGCACCATCATCTTTTGCATAGTGTCAGTCTGGTTGCTGAGTTGCAGGGCTTCTGCGGCAGGTTTGTGAGCTTCCTGAAATCAGTCTTTCCAGCACCTGAGCTGTTTGCAGCCTCTGACCAAAGTCAGTGGCTGGTGACGCTGGGGAGGCTTCAAGCCCCTCATGTGTGGGAGGACTGGCCTCCTGCTGCCTGGATCTTTGCAGTTTGGGAGAAGGGTTTCCCTGCTCCACTCATTGTCCTGAGGCCATAGTTAATAGGGCAGGTGGTGTCAGCTACAGAGAAAAGGGTGTCACCTATTCTAGCTGAGAACTTAGCGGCCCTGAGCTGGGAGTCTTGGTTAGGATCATAAAATCACCAGAGGCCTCTGAGACCATCCACTCAATCCATTCATTCCAGACAAGACATGGAGGTCAAGGGAGGGAGAGTAGAGGCAAGAGCCTGGGGTAGGCCTTCTCCTGGGACTCGGAGGCTCCGTTCTGCTGTGTTGAGCTACCCCACCCTGATGTAAGTGTTCAGTAATTTGGCTCTCCAGGCCAAGAATCTTTTGCGAAGTCTCACAACTATGTCTCACCTCGCAGGTTCTCCAAACCTGTCCCCGAATCCGATGTCCCCAGCACACAATAACTTGGGTGAGTATCTCTTTGTGCGCACACTGGAACCCCTGCTTGCCGAAGCCCTGGTGGGTCACTAGTGTGGGGAGGGGGCCCCCGAAGGTAAGGCTCTTCCCCGACCCCCACCATCAGCCCAGCTCAGCCCATCAGGTTTCTGGTTACGGTGATGCTGAGGTCACCACAGAACGGGGAAATCTGAGAACAGCAGTGGCAGGAAAGCCAACCATATGCCGGGTTTGAATTTCCCCTGGGGGGTGGGTAGACGTGAGTGAATGAAAATTCCCCAGACTTTTTGCCCAGCAGAACGAGGGTCTGTGGTCAGCTAAGTATACGTGTGAGGTTTGGTGCAGAGCCATGGACAGCCGTGCAGACTCCAGCCCCCTGACATTTATAGATTTGTTTCAAATATACTTGTTCGAGTATTTCGTCTTATAGTTATGTAATTTTTCTTAAAACAGCAACATATAAGGAATTCAAAAATAAAGTCAAAGTGCCCATAATCCCACCACCCTAACAGAACTGGCTTTGTGTGCCCGCAGCCCTGATATTTGTGTATCAGGCATATATATATATATCTGTGCCTTGCCACTGAGATCATAGTGCGTATCTCGTTTTTCACCGCTTTTTCTCGTTACGTTAATTTGTAAACGCGTTTCCGTATTTAGGTGTTTTGTTTATCGTCGTGCGTTGTCTCTTGACGTTTTGGAGTGGAGGATCCATTGTTTCCACAACGTTTCTCTGTTGCTAGACTTCTGGGTCAGTTTTCCCAAGACTTGACTTTTCTAACCCAGTAGGGTCCGTCAGTTCTGCAGACTGGGATAGGCTTTCAAGGGTCCTGCCAAAGGGCTCAGAACAAATGAAATACCCGTTTTGTTTTTACTGAGGGGAGTTGTTTTTTTTTTTTTTTTTATATTTGGGTCCGGTGGTTTTAGAAAATGTAAGTTGGATTTTCTTTGGGGCTTTATTACGGAGGCTGAATTTGTGGCTCAGGAAAAGAAATAGTTAATATTTCTTGGCGAATCAAAGTGGACTGGACTGGCTTTTGTGCCCATTTGCTTCCAGACCTTGACTGACAGCGTCAGATGAAGAAACTCATCATTTGGAATATAAGAGATGTCTGAAACCCTTTAAAGCAGGCTGACCTGGGAAGGGTGGGATGTGACTGGAGGGGATCTGTTTTTAACGTTTTTGTAAAATAATATCACTGTGAGTTCTGGGCTTTGCAGAGGGAAGGTCAGATTCCTGATATGAAAGTACTGAGTTATTAAAAACAAACTGAAGGCTAGAAGCAAAGTTAACACTTGAGAAATTAAAGGCCATGATCAGCTTTTGAGATTGGCTGTTTTAGATTTATTTTCTGTGGCCCCCACCCCCACCCCCCCCCCCTTTTTTTTTGTTAGAACTAGTTTTGCTCTTGTTGCCTAGGCTGGAGTGCAATGGTGTGATCTTGGCTCACTGCAACCTCTGCCTCCCCGGTTCAAGCCGTTCTCCTGCCCCAGGCTCTCGAGTAGCTGGGATTACAGGCACACGCCACCACACCCAGCTAATTTTGTATTTTCATTAGAGTTGGAGTTTCTCCATGTTGGTCAGGCTGGTCTCGAACTCCCGAGCTAAGGTGCTCCGTCTGCCTTGACCTCCCAAAGTGCTGGGATTACAGGTGTAAGCCACCATGCCCAGCCTTTCTGTGCCATTTTAAAACCTTCCTGGGGTCCAGGTAATACTTTTAGTCAATAGCCTTTTGAGCAGACACTTGACTTTAAAACCATAGCAGTCCTAAGGCAGCTTGGAGGTGGCTGATGCCGGATGCAGTGGTTTAGACTCAAAGTGGTAGTTTGCTGCGAACTGCCCTCTAGACGGCTAGATGGTGTAGACGAGGATGATGGGATGTTTGTTTCTTGAGCTTGGACCCAAGGCAGCGTCCCCTGTTGACATGGTTCTCCTTCCCTTCCTCAGGCAGCTTGCCTGAGAGTTAAGAATTCTTAGGTTATTTCTTCCAAAGGGAGAACCATGCCCTAGCCTGGCCATCAGAAAATGGATGCACTTTGCACTGGCCTAGTTGCATCTCTGCTGGGAAGGCGTGAATTGGGGGCGAGTCGCTGAGCGAGTCATGGTTAGGATTCTGGGTGAGACACGGCACTGACAGGTCCGGCTTCTTCTCTGCTTCATTGGCCCCTGTGCTCCCTTCATCTATTCAAACCCATCACTGATTTCATCCCTACCTAGAAAGGTTGCCTGGACTCCCAGTGTCATAGCTGGAAGCGGGTGAGGTGGTGAGGGTGATGGCAAACATTTCTGGAGAGTCTGCTGTTGACTGGTATTCAGAGTGCTTCCTGTGCGTTAACCCAATCCTTGTAACTTTATAAGGCAGAAGTGTTGTGATTGTTCATTTTATGGATTAGGAAACCAGGGAACAAATCGGTGAACTCATGCGTCCCAGATTCACAGCTAGTGAATGGGGAAGCTGGCTTTGAACTCAGGCCCTGTCACTCCAGAGCGTGCACCCCCACTGCAGCATGACACTGCCTTGCTGGGCCGTTTAGACCAGCTGTCCCCACCTTCCTCACTTGGAGGAACAAGGCACAGGCAAGGCATTTGCTGACTTTTACGTTGGAGATGGATGCTAGGCTGTGGCCCCTGGGGGGTAAGCCCTGCCTGCTTGCCTGCCTCTTCTGCACTCCCTCATCCCCAGATACGTCTTGTCAGTATGCCAGTTCAGGCAGGGGATTGGAAGAGGGACCCCAGACCCAGCCATCAGGAGGCTACAGCCTTGTTGGCATCAATAAGCAGGACCAAAAATGATTCTAACACAAGAAATAGGTGCAGATGAAGTCCTCTGAGGGTTCAGGCACTCACCCAGGCTGGAGTGCAGCGGCACGACCTCGGCTCACGGCAACCTGTCTTCCTGGATTCAAGCGATTCCCCTATCTCAGCCTCCCGAGTAGCTGGGACTACAGGTGCACGCCACCACGACCAGCTTTTTTGTATCTTAGTAGAGACGGGGTTTCATAATGGCCAGTATGGTCTCGATCTCCTGACCTCGTGATCTGCCCACCTTGACCTCCCAAAGTGCTGGGATTCCAGGTGTGAGCCACTGCCCCTGCAGTTCTCTCTTATTGCCCCACTGCCCAGCTGTAGATCTCACTCTGGAAACACTGATGACGTCTGGCCAAAGTCATGGCATGGATGAATTTAGTGGAGAGGCAGATCCAGCTCAAGAGGGAAAGACAGCCAGAGACACACCTGGGTTGTGTGTGGGGGGTTCTTGGGGAAGGCTGCGGTCAGGGGGATGATGGGGTCACGGCAGCTGAGTGGGGGAAGCCCTAAAGGATGGTGGCCATGAGCAGGTCCTGCGGAGATGCAAAATAAGATGTAAGAAGAGGCCTTGCATTTGGCATCAGGGGTTCAAGGGCAGCCTTTAGGGAGCGGTTTGTGGGGAGAGGTGGGGGCTGAAGTCAGCAGTGCGCTGAAGGGCAAGCGAAAGGCAGGGAGGTGGAGGCAGCCAGCTCACAGTCAGCGTGTCTCAAACCCTCGGATGGAAACAAACACAGGGAGCTCTTCCTAGGAAGACATGGGGACATCTCAGGACATCTGATTATTTCTTTTAAAGAGATTATTATGAAATTACCCTACAAAAAGAAAGAAAGCAGAGGACATCTGGCTTCTTTCATTTCCTCCCCACTCCAGGCATTAGCCCCAGGGCTCGGGTCTGGGGAAAGTTAAGCCTCCTTCCACAGTAAAGCCACTTCTGGTAAGGGGCAGGGACTCCTGGCTGACACCTGGCTCAGCATCCTGCCCGCAGGCAGGCTCTCAGAGACCCTGGCACCTTTGTTCGCAGGGAAGGGGTTATGAGCAGGTGATATGCCTGTTAGACACAGCGTGCTGGGTGAGTCACTGGGAATTTCCTAGGCATTTAAGTCGGAAGGATTGGGGCAAGTGGAGGGGAAGGAGGAGGCAGGTGAAGAGAGGAAAAAGGTGGTGAGCTGGCTTCTGCTGGGTGAGTAAGTTGTTCCCCGCTTTCAAGTGAGACAATCAGGGAGGAGCTGTGACTGAGGAAAATAATGTACCAGGGAGAGCCCCGGGGAGCAGCTGAGCTGGAGTTTAAGGAGGCGATGGCCTCCCGGGGTGCTGGTGCCAGGGGAGAGGTGGGGAGGAGTGTGGCGGCAGGGCAGCCTGGGGGTGCACAGCGGCCCAGGGCACAGGCTCAGCCTAGTTCCAGGTATCTCCATGCTGCTGCCGAAGGCTCTTTTTTTGTTTTGTGATGGAGTCTCACTCTGTTGCCCAGGCTGGAGTGCAGTGGTACAATCTCGGCTCACTGCGACCTCCGCCTCCCAGGCTCAAGCAATTCTCCTGCCTCAGCCTCCCGAGTAGCTGGGATTATAGGGGCATACCACCATACCCGGTGAATTTTTGTATTTTTAGTAGAGACAGGGTTTCACCGTGTTGGCCAGGCTGGTCTTAAATTCCTGACTCAAGTGATCTACCCGCCTTGGCCTCCCAAAGTGCTGGGATGACAGGTGTGAGCCACCGCGCCTGGACCCAAGGCTGTTTTCTAAGGCAGCCTCCAGCTCCCATCTTCCCCACACTTGTGAAATCACAGGCAGGCGAAATGGTGACAGGAAGTCAGCTGCCAGCTCTCTCTTCATGCTCCTGAGGGTCCGGCTTTTAGACTTTGCCACTGTTCCTGGTTGCAGTAAGCTGGTCCTAAGCTAAAAGGGCATGGGGGTCTCCGTGCCGCTTGGTTTGGTGTTTTGGTCCTCAGATGCATAGGTTGGAAATTAGTACCCTGGGTGCTGGGACACAGCTGGCGCGGACTCACAGAGACCTCACCCTATAGCACAAGAGACTCGGGTACAGTGTTTCTGGGACACAAGGCTAATTCAGCATTGAGGCGGTGAGGGAGTGCTTCATAGCCACGTGAGTTGGACCTTAAAGGTGGAGTCCCTGCTGAGGAGGGGGGTGGGCAGTCCAGGCAGATGACCCAGGCAGGGCTGAGATGTGGCAGATGAGGAACATGGAATCCGGAGTGTGGAATCTCCTAGAGTAAGAACTGCCTTCCGCAGTGAGGTGGGCCGGGTGGAAGCCAGTCCCTTTCTGTTCTGACCTTTGCCTTGCAGCGGTGGTGCTGTTGGCCTTTGCCAGTTCCTTGCTTTCCATTTATAGGAGAAAGTTAATTTCCCCCTCTTGCCTCCCCACCTCTTCCTTTACCGGATTTGAATCTCTAGCACATGTTTTTAATAGGCATCCCTTAATCCAAGTGTTGCCTTCTGGGTTTTATTCTGTTTTCTTTTTCTTAAACAAAATGGAACGTCTGTGCCAGCTTGGAACAGGACTGAAAACTGAGGCCAGCCAATGCGTTACGCTGGCAGGGGGCCAGCCGTGGATTAAGTGCCCCATGCCACTCGAGAAGTCTGGCCGACACCACACTGGTGGGGGCGGGGGACAACGGCTGAGGCTGGAGGTTTCTGCATCTCTAATACTTCTGCTCTGGGAAGAGAGATCAGCACAGACTCAGGAGTCTGGCCGGGAGCAGGGCTGTTTGAAGGGAAGGCCTTGGGCAGGTGCCATCGTCTCCCACCCCAGGTGTGCGGAATGCTCAGCCTGGAGGTGAAACTACTCTCCACTGGGGTGTGTCACCTTACCCCCAGTAGTCATTCTCCCAGAGGCGCTTCTGTATTTTTGGTGAAATGCAAAAATTCTGTAAATGTAAAAATTCTGTAAAAATGTAAAAAGCAATCCTGTAGGCCGGGCACAGTGGCTCACACCTGTAATCCTAGCACTTTGGGAGGCCGAGGTGGGTGGATCACCTGAGGTCAGGAGTTCGAGACCAGCCTGGCCATCATGGTGAAACCCCATCTTATAAAATAAAAAATAAAAAAGCAATTCTGTAGAATTGCTTCTGATTTGTTGGTAAACCCTTGGAACCAGATCTTATTTGCTTAATCAATTGCTTGATTGGTGCAGGGAGAGGTTGCCACTTCCCCCTGAGAAACTTTCTTTTTTTTTTTTTTTTTGAGATGGAGTCTCCCCAGGCTGGAGTGCAGTGTCATGATCTCTGGTCACTGCAACCTCCGCTTCCAGAGTTCCAGCGATTCTCCTGCCCCAGCCTCCTGAGTAGCTGGGACTATGGGCACATGCCACCATGCCCACTAATTTTTTTCATATTTTTTAGTAGAGACGGGGTTTTACTGTATTGGCCAGGCAGGTCTCAAACTCCTGACCTCATGGTCCACCCGCCTCAGCCTCCAAACTGCTGGGATTACAGGTGTGACCCACCATGCCCAGCCTGAGATAGATTCCTTTCAAAATTTAGTGCCAGGACAAGCTTTGTTTCCCCCAAAGAGCCAGTAAGCATTGCCCATCCAGCAACCCGAGCCACATATCATATCATGTTCCCTTTTTGCCTTGTCTACTAGGAAGCTCAGAGCCAAGTTGTATGCTTTTGCAGTAGCTATAACCTCCATTTATAGCTGCCTTCATTCCAGAGTCCTTTTGGCTTCTCTGGTACTAACCAGGGTAAGGATAAGTCCTTTGGGAAAGAAATGAGGGCATATATAGTGTTTTTTATTATTGTTGTTATTGTTTTTTAAAGAAAAATGTGCCATTGAAGGCAGAACCCAGAGGTGGTGACCATGCTTTCCGACCTGCCTCTCCTCTTGCACAAGTTCCGGGAGGAAGCAGCTGAGGCATGATGGGTGGGAGGGACCTAGAAAGGAGGGAGAGGCACAGCTGGCTTTTAGTTGTTTGCAGAGAATAGAAAGTGCATGGCTGGGATGCTGACCTGCCTCAGTCCCACTTCTGAACACAGGGCAGCTTGTCCAAACAGCCCTCTCTGAAATGGCAGCCTGCAGGCTTTGCCGCTGGCCTGATTTCACTGCTCCTTCAAACTAGCATCTTCCTAGTGACGTGCCAGGCTCCTGGTATCCGGGGTTTCCCACAACACTGTCCCGTGTGTGTCTGGGAGTTGCAGGGCTGTTTGGATAAGGGCCCAGATCTGCTTGGGAGGGCCTCTCGGCCTAGGACCCCAAGCCCGCCTCGATTCTGAGGGTCCTTGAAGCCCACCCTTCCCCAGAGCATGGTTCCAGCACCACGCCACACAATGGGTGGCCTGCTGGCTTTTTCTTTCTTTGAATGTGGTCTGGGTTGCTGTTCCTGGGAGCCTAGCTCTTTCTCTTCTGCCTGGACTAAACCCAGAGAATGCTGGGCAGGGCTTTATGATTTTGGGGTGAGGACCGTGTTCTGTTCTCCACATTGCTGAGCCAGCCAGGGCCGGCCAAAGCTCTATGTTCAAACTGACCCGTGGTGGAACAGTGACCTAGGTGGTCAGCTTGATTGCCTTCGTTGTTGTTGTTTTTGAGATGGAGTCTTGCTCTGTCGCCCAGACTGGAGTGCAGTGGTGCGATCTCGGCTCACTGCAACCGGCTTCCAGCAATTCTGCTTCAGCCTCCCGAGTAGCTGGAACTACAGGCATGCACCACCACCCCACTGAGCTAATTTTTGTATTTTTTAGTAGGGACAGGGTTTTACCATATTGGTCAGGCTGGTCTCAAACTCCTGACCTCATGATCCGTCTGTCTCTGCCTCCTGAAGTGCTGGGATTACAGGCGTGAGCCACTGCGCCCGGCTGCCTTACTGTCCTCTAGTGCACCGCAGTCATTGTATGGACTAGAAAACTGAGGTTACAGAAGGAGGTCACGTCGCCATGGTCACACAGGATCAGCAGAGCCCGCACTGGGGCAGCGGTGGCCAGCAGCACTGATATACTGCCTGACCACTCTGAATGCTTGGATTGCACTTGGAGGATTTTTTTTAAGTTTCCAAAGCAACATAGCTCACATTTTAGTGACCACATTGTTTAGAATGTAGCTTATCTCATTGGAATGTTGAAGCATCAAGCAAAGCCGGTGCTGGATGTGGCTGACGTGGCTCAGCCTCAACTTAGGAGCCAGGGCACAAGCCACAGCTGCTCCTGGCCCTGTTATTCCTCCCTTCTGCATTAAGTATCTTGGATGCCTTCATCCTTATCTTCCTTTGCTCCCCCCCAGGAAGAGCGGAAAGGGGCAAGAATGCTTTGCCACTCCATCTTGTTGGTGATGAGGATAGGACCGGGCTGTGTTCACGTTCAGAGTTGGGTTATTATCATTGTTAAAACCATGTGCTGAGTGCTTGGTGTGCGCCCTGCACTTCCCGTAAGTTGGCTCTGTCCAGAAACAGCACGGAGAGGAAAGAGGATGAGATCCAGAGAGAGTAGCTGGTTTGCTTGCAGCCACACATCTCGTCTGTGCCTGAGCCAAGACTGACCTCCAGTCCGTCTGGAGGATGGCTTTAAAGCCTCTGCCCCACGATCCAGTTAATATCTAGGGCAGTGGTTTTCAACTGGAGGTCCTTTTGCCCCCAGAAGACATCTGGCAAGATCCGCAGCCTTTTTTTATTGCCGCAACTTGAGGGGGTGATATGGATGTATACAGTAGGGACTAGAATGCAGCCAAACACCCTGCAACGTACAGACCCGCCCACCCACCCAACAAAGAGTTACCTGGCCCCAAATGTCAGTAGTGCTGAAGTTGAAAAACCTGACCCAGGGCATCCCAACCCTCCAGCTCACACTTGCTGGGTGTGTGTGGAGTGCAGGGTGTTACTGGCCTGCCCCTTTGCTGTGCACGGTAGTGCTCTACTTGCTCTTAGAAGGGATCATATGCCTAGACCCCCAAAGGGGATCAGGGCACTCTGTCTAGCAGGGGCAACCAGGCCCCTTCCTGTGGGCAGAACGGCTTTTGACTTTTCTCTCCTGGGCTCCACACACCTTCAGTAGGTCTGATGAGCAGAGGTCCCTGGTGGGCTCTCTCCTAGACATTGCCTGGCACCCAGTGAGCAAGGCTCTCAGGCCAGGGCTGAGATGTGGGCATGGCGAGTCTCTCCTGCTCCTCCCACATCAGAGCCCCACGCTGAAGGTTAAAGAGAGTGAGGAGAGATGTCACCCTGGGCTCTAGGACCCCGTGGTCGAGTTGGACAGTCAGGATGCTCACACAGAGGTGCACCCTCAGTAACGGGGTGGCCCCAGGTATGTTTAAGAGCCAGAGGGACTTCAGAGCCAGGCTGAAGGTTTGAGATGGAAGAGTATGAATGAGCAGGGGTGACTCCCTGATTCTTCAGCACATGGATGGGATTCAGGTAGGCATCAGGCAGAGTATTGGGCCCGGGGCTCACGCCCGGCAGTCAGTGCAGCACAGAGAAGCAGTTGGAAATGGCTGGCATGGGGCACAAGGCAGTCCTGGTCCAGAGGCTGTGGCATCGGTGTGGGTGGGAATTGCAAGGGCATAGTGCCACGGCTGCTGGGGCAAGAGGAGGGCGAGGAGGCCCCAGGAAATGGAAGGCTGGGAAGTGTCCAGTGTGAGGAAAAGCCACCATTTACTCTTCTGAGAAAAGGCAGCAGCCCCTTTCATGGTGGCAGTTTTGCTTTGAGGAGCTCCTGATGGAGGCTGCACAGACATCTGGGACCCATGCCAACCTTCTCCAGCTGCTCTTGTGTCCAACCACCCCAGCAGCCAGCATCTAGGTAAATGTGGAAAACAGTTTCTGTGATAACAGACGTGGCCCCGGGCTCAGTCTGCAGACGATGCCTGGTGTGTCCACTGCGCTGATGCGGTGTGCCTTTGGGAACCCACTCAGCTGCTGTAGGCTTGGAAGCTGCGGCTCCGCAGGCCTGGAGTTTGCCCCTAAGGCTGTGCAGAGCCAAAGCCTGAAAGCCCTTTTAGGGGCAAGGATTAATGTGGGTTACTCTGGGGATCTTGCAAGAGAGGCTGGGAGGTGACCGTGCAGAAGCTGTGGCCTGCCCCACGGTGAGTGTACTGGGTGGTCCCCTGGTCCTCTTCCGGTTTGACCTAGCCCCTCCTTGAAGACTCCCTCCATCCAGTCAAGGCCAAGCAGGCGGGGCAGGACCTCTGTGAGCTAAAAAAAAAAAAAAAAAAAAGAAATCAATAGCCCTTTACACTCATACCATGGCAAGCCTGACGCAGTCTCCTCCAGACACCTTGTTCTGGTGTGTCCTGCCAGTTTTATACAATAAAAGGCATGGGGTAGGGGAGATTATTAATACCCTCTGAAATGCAGGGAAATGGTTTTCCAGAGCCTCCATGGGACCCCATCGAGGGAGCATGGGGCCTGGGGCACCCACTGACCCGGTAGCCTACTCTGTGTGCGCAGACCTGCAGCCGGTCACCTACTGCGAGCCAGCCTTCTGGTGCTCCATCTCCTACTACGAGCTGAACCAGCGCGTCGGGGAGACGTTCCACGCCTCGCAGCCATCCATGACTGTGGACGGCTTCACCGACCCCTCCAACTCAGAGCGCTTCTGCCTAGGGCTGCTCTCTAACGTCAACAGGAACGCAGCGGTGGAGCTGACGCGGAGGCACATCGGTATGGGGTGGCTGCATCCCCTGCCCTCCCCATCCTGTCCCCACTGCTCTATCCCCCACCAGTCCTAGGCCCCAACACACCCTCTGCACGGAACCCATCCTTAGCTGTGCTCTGCCTCCTGCTGGGAATGGGGGAAGACTCGCTGCCTCAGCAAGGCCCCCATATTCTCTGTTGCCCTGTTTAGGGGCCAGATGGGTAGTGTTCAGGCCAGTTGATCATTCCCACTCAAAGATACAATCTCAGAAAATCTGGAGGCCACAGAGGAAAGTACTTCACTTAAGGGATCCAGAAAGGAGCGTCTATGAGAAAGGCAACATATGAAATCTGTGTTTTTTGGTGGGGAGCCACAGTCTCTCTATTCCCCCAGGCTGGAGTGCAGTGGCATGAGCTCGACTCACTGCAACCTCCGCCTCCTGAGTTCAAGCGATTCTCCTACCTCAGCATCCTGAGTAGCTGGGATTACAGGCACCCACCACCACGCCCTGCTTATTTTTGTATTTTTAGTAGAGACAGGGTTTCACCATGTTGGCCAGGATGGTCTCGATCTCTTGACCTTGTGATCCGCCCACCTCTACCTCCCAAAGTGCTGGGATTACAGGAGTGAGCCACTGCGCCCGGCCAGTTCTGGCAGTTTTATAAGCATAAAAGGTATGCAACCGCTGCCTCTCGGGTTCAAGCAATTCTTCTGTCTCAGCCTCCCGAGTAGCTGAGACTACAGGCATGCACCACCATTTTTTGTATTTTTAGTAGAGATGGGGTTTCATCATATTGGCCAGGCTGGTCTCAAACTCCTGACCTCTTGATCCACCTGCCTCAGCCTCTCAAAGTGCTGGGATTACAGGCACGAGCAACCGTACCTGGCCATAAATATATTTTTTTAAGTTACTGAAATGAAACAAACATTTTAGTCTGGGTCTTCACATCCTTGCCTCTGCCTCCTGCTCTTACTGACTTGACAGTTGTGGACAGGCAGCAGTCACCCCTCCTGAGGACGCTGTGACACCAGCACCCTGCAGAACTAAAGCCAGAGAAAATGAGGAGTGGTTGAGGGAATAGGAGGCAGGGCAGGGGATATCCAGGGATGCATGGATCAGCTGCCTGGTGTTCATCCCACCTCATGCTGGGCCTATAACATCTGGCTCCGCGTTCTGGCCTCTGAGCTGCTTCCCCAGGAATGGAACAGAGATTTTCCTATGCAGGATAAGGGACCATCCCTGTCCGAGCAAAGAGCTCACTGTCAGAGTTTACGTAACTGTTTGAGCTGCAGAGCCAATTTAAAAATAATTTCTGTCCATCTGGAGTGGATTTAAGAGATGAAAGAAAAGTAAATGGTATAAACCTCTGGAATGTTTTAGAAAAATGCATTGACGGAAGAAAAAATATGGGGGTAGTGTTAAACCGTCCCTGCAATAAAGGGCTCCTTGGGGCGTCTGTTTCATCAGATGAAGCCCAGCAGGTGTACTGAATGAATCTCTGAATCTTAGAGTGTGAAGAGACCAAACAGTAGTAGGTGGTGGGGTGGCAGCAGCAGCAGGAGAAGCCGACACTTACAGGAGCTTACTGCGTGTTTCACAGTAATCCTACAAGGGTAGGGATTATCATCATTCCCTTTTTTATTTTTATTATTTGAGTTAGGGTCTCACTTCGTCTCCCAGGCTGGAGTGCAGTGGCGTGATCAGAGCTCACTGCCGTCTTGAACCCCTGGACTCAAGCAATCTGCCTGCCTCAGCCTCCCAAGCAGCCAGGACTACAGGCATATGGCACGATGCCCAGCTAACTTTTAAAAAATATTTTTGTAGAGATGAAGTCTCACGCTGTTGCTCAGGCTGGCCTTGAACTCCTGGCCCCAAGTGGTCCTCCCACCTTGCCCTCCTAAAGCTCTGGGATTACAGGTGTGAGACACTGCGCCCAGCCCCCATCCCTATTGTAGAGACAAACAAAGGCTCAGAGGGTGAATAATTTGACTGAGGCTTATGCCTACTCAGTGGCAAAGGCTGTCATTGAGACCTATCCCATGTGCTTTTCTTGTCATCTGCCTCCCGTGGCTTCAGGAATCCAGCATTGCCCATGATTTCCCCTACTTTAGGCCTGGGCTTTGGGGCCCGTTTGCCTGGGGAGGCTGTCAGTCACTGGGAGCAGCCCTGCCTCCTCTGCAAGCCTCAGGTGGCCCCCGGGCCATTGTGTGTGAGCAAAGTCACCCTGTCCAGTCTAACCTGAATCTCTGTAGGAAGAGGCGTGCGGCTCTACTACATCGGAGGGGAGGTCTTCGCAGAGTGCCTCAGTGACAGTGCTATCTTTGTCCAGTCTCCCAACTGTAACCAGCGTTATGGCTGGCACCCAGCCACCGTCTGCAAGATCCCACCAGGTAAGGCAGCCACACAGGCACCCCTGCCCTGAGGTCCCTCTCTGAGCGCATGCCTGGGATGCTGGAGAGTCCGTCTTTCTCACCTTTTCTGCTCAGTGTTGATGGCGTTGTCAATCTGATGGTGATTCAATTGGGTTTTTTCTGTGCCCACAGATCTAACTGTGCTTTCCCTGAACCTCCAGGGAGCAGATGTAGCATCTGATGGGTCTGCCTTTAACCTGTGGGTACCTGCCCATTGCAGGTACCTGTGAGTGGATACACAGGCAACATGGCTTCCTTTCTTCACTCCCGCATTGCACAGACAGACAGTGTGCAGGGCTTCGTGCCAGGTGCTGTAGGGGATGAAGAGGTAGATGGGGCCCTGCTCTGTCCCTGCAGACCTTACAAACCTGCAGAGCACGTAAGACAAAGACACTGAAGAGTTCAGTATAAGGGAGGGGTGCTAAGCACCAGCCCAGTAGCCCAGGTAGAGAGAAGGCCCATTTAGCTGTTGTGATGGATCAGGGATGTCTTCATGGTGGAGAAGCATCCTGACCTTGAAGGATAGGTAGGCATTAGGCACAGGAAGGGCATTCTAGACAGGGAAACAGCCCAGGCAAAGGCCCCGAGGTAATGGAGGGCAGGGCATGGCTGGGCGGCACTCTGGCTGGAGGAGGGCCACGTATGAGACAGTCAGGGGAAAATGTTTGAAAAGCACAACAGCAGGAGGCCATGGAGGGACACAAGAGTCTGACTCTAGGGAACTCCTGAGGGTTTTCTGAGTGAGCCTGAAAAATCCCACCTGTACCCCAAGAAGATGTGTCGGGCTGCACCCCTGACAGTGGTTTCGACAGGGCCACACCTGGACAGAGAGATCAGGCAGGCAGCTGATCCCATCTAAGGCTTCTTTCCTTAGGAAACCAAGGCAGAAAGCCCCAGCCAAAGCCCACTTCTCACAGGGGATGCAGCCACTGGGCAGGCAGCCCACAGAACGTGGCCTGTGACATGTGCCACATGCCCTTTCCTGCCCACTGAGAAGCAGATGGTGGGGGGAAGTGGTGGGCTACGGACAAGGGAAACTTTAGAATGCAGAGTCTGAAATGGTAACAGCACAGCGGGTTTCCAGAGCACTCTGGGGTTGCATTTACAGAGTACATTCTGATCTTTGACCTCGTCTAGTCCTCTCCAGTTATTCTCTGGCTCTGTAAGTCGGGAGACACTTTGAGGAGACAAGTTCAGAGTGTTTCAGCCACCTGCCCAAGGACACACAGCTAGTAAGCGGCCAAGCCCGGATGGGGCCTCGGATGAGAACTGATGGACTCTCAAGTCTGGTCCTCTTCTGCTTCTTGGCTCTGTTGGGGATCAGGGCCCAGGTTCAGCCCTGCTCCATCACCCTTGTCCTTGGAGAGAATGAGAAGAGGAAGCTCAGTGACGCTCTTGGCCTTCTGCCTCCTCCCTTCCCCGGCCCCACCCCCATCTTTTGGGTGAGGGCTGAATTGGCTCTGGTGTTGTTTGTCAGCTCATAGAATGTCAGAGCTGGAAGGACCTCTGAGGCCAGCCCCTCATTATACAGAGACACAGGGTCCCCAAGAGAATGTGACCAGCTCAGAGTCATACAGCAAGAATAGGAGACTGCTGTTGGCTCATTCATAAGCGTCACCCCAGCTCACCTTTTGGCTATTTCTGGCACGTGCTTTTGTCTTTATTTTTCGGGTTCATGCATTCCTGGCACTCAGGCAGTATGACTTCAAATGACATTTATTTTAAACTTTGTGACTGTCTTTAGTTTTACTGTCTGGAGAATTAGATGCACACCTTCACTCAGCTGTGAATGTCACCTTCATCCAGCCTGGTGCCAGAGGCCAAAATGTGGCCCAGATCGCACCCTCCCTCCTAGCCCCAGCACCAGGTGTATTCATCAGAGGAGCCCTGGTGGAAGGTGCCCTGGGCCCTCTGCCGAGCTTCCCATGGGACGGCAGGCCCAGTAGCCTTTCGGCCAGCCTGTCTCTGCCGCCACTGCTTGCTGTGGAATGACCAGAGCTCCTGTTCCTAGGTGGGCGACCAGACCCCACACAGCATGGGCACCCTGGCCCAGGTCCCTTGTCTCTCTGTCCCCTGGCCCCCTTGCCCAGGGCAAGGCCCCCCTCTCCACACCATCTCCCTATTCTCAGAGTCCCACTTGGAAAATTCTGTCTGCTCTGGGAGTCGGAACTTATGGGTCAGCCTTCCATCTCCCCTTGCAGATATGTCAGCTATGCACCTCCTGGTGAGGAGGTGCGTTCAAGGGGAAGGACCAAGTCGGCCTGTCCCTCGCGTACTAGCGTGGAGTGCATGGGAAATACATCATGCACCATGTGTCCCCGGAGCTGTATCAGTCAGGCTGGTCTGGGGGGTCCAGGGCTTGCTTTATCCAGGACAGGAGCAACGGACCTGGCCCCTTCTACCCCCACAGTCCTGTTTCTTTGTTGTTGGCAGGATGCAACCTGAAGATCTTCAACAACCAGGAGTTTGCTGCCCTCCTGGCCCAGTCCGTCAACCAGGGCTTCGAGGCTGTCTACCAGTTGACTCGAATGTGCACCATCCGCATGAGCTTCGTCAAAGGCTGGGGAGCAGAGTACAGGTCAGTTACAGGTGCTGCTAACATCAGGGGACCTAACTCCAGGTGACTCAGGACGGCAGAGCAGCCAGGGGCTCCTCAGAGGTGAGCTAGGCCATCCCTGGCGCCCAGAGCAGAGACCGAAGATCAGAGAGAGGTCATGGCCTGGCAGGCAGGAGGGGCTGGGCCAGCAGCGCAGGAGGAGGGATTGCAGAGCGATGCTTGATGGAACCGAACAGCTGCAGACACTGTAAACACACGCTCTGTCTTACCTTCGTCCCAGCCCTGGGTGGGGACGCCGGCATCATCCCCCTATACAGATGAGAGCTAAGGCCCAGGGAGGAAGCGTGACTTGCCTGAAGTCACACGGGTAGAAGAGCTGTGTCTAAAACTCTGCCCTCGTGGCCTCTTCCTTATTCTTCGTTTGGACTGATGTTTTATTTTAGAATGACCCTCTTCAGGAAGTTAGGTCTTCAGCTCATTGTTTCTTTTCTCCTCTGTGGTTCCATTTCTGACTCAGGGCCCCTGGTGATGCTGAGGGGCCCAGGATGTTAAAACTGAGAGGCAGGGAAGGGAAGAGATTTGGGTAGTGATAAGGGAACAAAATTTCCTTGCTGAGAAATGACTTTAGAATTCTAGATGCTAGCTTCTTTTCTTCTTTTCTGAGATGGAGTCTCAGTCTGCCACCCAAGCTGAAGTACATGGGCCATCTCGGCTCACTACAATCTCTGCCTCTGGGACTCAAGGTTGATTCTCCTGCCTCAGCCTCCCGAGTAGTTGGGATTACAGGAGCACACCACCACATCCGGCTAATTTTTTGTATTTTAGTAGAGAGGGGGTTTCACCGTGTTGCCCAGGGTGGTCTCAGACTCCTGAGCTCAGGAGATCCGCCTGCCTCAGCCTCCCAAAGTGATGGGATGGCAGGCGTGAGCCCCCGTGCCCAGCCCTAGATTCTGGTTTAAACATGGCCCTGACAGAGTTCAGGTCTACCTGGTCTGCTTGGTTGAATCTCTCAGGCCATTCTGCTTTGGGTTTAGAGAATCCCATCCCTTTTCTTTCCACTCATGGACAGGAGTTTGCTGAGAGGCCGGGTTGTGTGCCCCCACCTTCTGCTCCACACTCCCCCCTGCCAGCCGCCAGCCAGCTCCCGTGGTAGACGCAGAGGTGCCCACACATCAGCTGGAGCCAGCGCCTTGCAAGCTATTCTCCCCTTCTCTTCATTTTTCCAGATGTTTGGAATCCATTTTGTTTTGCAGTCATGCTGCACCCATGCCAAACCCATTTCAGTATTGGCCTCGGGCCACCGTTTGTAATGAAATCCAGATGAGCATGACTTATGGAAAGTCAGATTCTCATTAGAGGGTGTCGTCCTGCAAAATCCTCCTCTTCCACTTACCGTATTTTAGCTGCTGTTCTTCTGTGTCCGCTCCAGGGTGTCAGGGAACATAGCCCCTTGCTCTCTGGGGTGTCTCTGAAATCCAGGAGTGACGAATTGAGCAATCAAAGTGGTCAGACCTCAGAAGAACTTACAACCATGTTATGGCCTGAAGAGATTAGCCCAGGTCCAAAGGTCCAGCTGGAGAAATGTTTTAAGCAACCTTTTAGCCCTGGCTTAGATCATTTAGGGAATGGGAGTGAAAGGTTAGGAAATTAATCTTTTTTTTAGTGGCGAAGGGACATCTTTAAAGATGGACTGCAGTGGAAAAGAGCAAGGGGACATCCATTTGCTCTTCTTACACCAGGCTGTAGTCCGGAGGGCCACACTCAGGTACCCTCGCTCATGCAGATTCCCCAGGATCTGCAGGCCCATTTCTGAACCTCCCCTCTGCACAGGCAAAGCATAGGCCAAGCAAGGAGGGTAGTGCCCTCCAGACAGCATCCCTGTTCCTGGTGTGGCATCGCAGTGCTCTAAGTGCTAGGAAGAGGTTCTTAGGTGGGGGAGCCTTTCCCAGGGGACACTGTATCACCACGCGGGATGTCCTGCCAGCACACCCAGTCCTCTGTGGCCCACCGCGTCACCGCTGCCTGGCAGCACTGCACAGCAGCCCGACAGGCGGGCACGGCCCCTTCCCAGAACAGCCTTGTCGTCCTCCTGCCTCTTGGGCCAAGCAGAGTAAGATTTTAGCCCTTCTCTCTGTGAGGTGGCCAAAAGCAGGGCCCAAGGCCCACACCTCTCACCTCCAGCTGGCACCAGTGACTCCAGCCTCAGCAGATAGCCTTTGCTCAGTGGAGGCCTTTGGGAGCCTGCCTGCAAGCTGCGTCATCAACAAGCCTGAATTTAGACAAAGTGCTTTGGGGAAAAGAAACGTGTGGTGTGCCTTGGTTTTTTCCAGTAATTGTTCCATGGCTCGCTCTGCTTGTAAGATTTTCCAAAATAAGGCTGTAGATGAGAATTATATCAGCACATTGGGAACCGAAGGCATGTGGACACTGTTGGCACTATGTAAAAAACACCCCTCAATCAGACACACACACGTCATCACGGCCTGCTGGGGCTGGGCCTGGATTTGGAGATAGGGGAGTGGCATGAGCCCATGTGGTACAGATGGAAGCCAGGGAGCCCTCTGCTCAGGTTGGAGGTCTCCTTTATTAGGGGACCTGTTACAGTAACTGGGGGGCCTCCGGGGTACCCTGCAATTAACTTTGTTTTTGATATGGAGTCTCGCTCTGTCGCCCAGGCTAGAGTGCAGTGGCACAATCTTGGCTCCCTGCAACCTCTGCCTCCCGGGTTCAAGCAATTCTCCTGCCTCAGCCTCCTGGGTACCTGGGATTACAGGTGCACACCACCATGCCCAGCTAATTTTTGTAGTTTTAGTAGAGATGGGGTTTCACCATGTTAGGCTGGTCTTCAACTCCTGACCTTGTGATCTGCCTGCCTTGGCCTCCCAAAGTCCTGGGATTACAGGCATGAGCCACTGCGCCTGGCCTGCAATTTTTACGCATTTAACTCTTTGCAATTGACTTTACATGTTTAACTCTTTGAAGTCAGTTTCCTTCCCCCTCAAGAGAACTTAATTTACCCAAAGTCCCCCCTAGGTGGAGGAGTTTGGCCTGGTAGTTTCAGAAGTTATTGGTAACGCTTCTAGGACAGCATCTAACAAGGTACGATCTCTCTCTGGCTTTGGGAAGACAACTGTCACCAAAGCAGAAGTAGTTTTCTGACTTGTGTAGCCTTCTGGAGATTAAGTCCCCCACCCACCCCTTTCCCTATTTCTTACAGGAGACAGACTGTGACCAGTACCCCTTGCTGGATCGAGCTGCACCTGAATGGGCCTTTGCAGTGGCTTGACAAGGTCCTCACCCAGATGGGCTCCCCAAGCATCCGCTGTTCCAGTGTGTCTTAAGAGACATTGAGTATGGTAGGGGAGGGCGGGCTTGGGGAAAAGGTCATGCAGGAAGTCGAGAGAACTGAAACTCTACTCAATCCATTGTTGTCAAGGAAGAAGAAATCTTTCTCCCTCAATTGAAGGGGTGCACTCACCTGTTTTCTGAAACACACGAGCAAACCCAGAGTTGGATGTTATGAACAGCTGTGTCTGCCAAACACATTTGCCCTTTGGCCCCACTTCGAAGGGCAAGAAACGGCTTCTGCTCTGGTGGCTTAAGTGAGCAGAACAGGTAGTATTACACCACCAGCCCCCTCCCCGCAGACTCCTTTTTTGGTTGACAGCTTTCTGGGATGTCACAGTCCAACCAGAAACGCCCTTCTGTCTAGGACTGCAGTGTAGAGTTCACCTTGGAAGGGCATTCTAGGTAGAAAGAGCCCCCCCGCAGGGCCATGCGGACCTCATGCCCAGCTCTCTGATGCTTGTGACAATGCCTCTTCCAATGAACATTCCCAGCCTAACCCCACCGCTCCAGCACACCCTGCCCCTCGTGAGCTGGATGGACCTGGATGGACCTGGGGTGGGGAAAGGAGCTTGTCTCCCTCCCTCCCCTCTCAGAACATACTGACTAGAAGGCGTGTGTTCCGCAGAACCTGCCCACAGGACAGCAGGAAACATTGGTGAGCGCCACGGCTTTAAAAACTCTTAGGTTTTTCCTTTTTCACTTTGAAAAGTTGGAAGCATCTGCTGAGTCCCAGTGCATATGCAATGTATAGTGTCTATTATCACATTAATCTCAAAGAGATTCAAATGATGGTAAGTGTTCTCATGAAATAGGAGGTCCTTGTCGTGGGATGGCATTTGGTCGCAGGCCCCACCACGCTGGGCGTGCGTCACCAGTCAGAGCTTGCTCCGGATTCTGATGCAAATGGCTATATTGGTGGATGTAGTCAGTTGCATTAATTAAATCAACTTTATCATATGCTCTTTTCAATGTTTGGTTTATACATCTTCTTTAAAAATCCTGGCCTGGCACATTGACTGGGAAACCTGAGTTAGACCCAGCAACTGCTTCTCTCCCTTCTCTCTTCTAAGGTGAAGCTTTTCCAGGTTTTGTTGAAGAGACGCCTGCTACCACTTCTGGAAGCGGAAATTTACAGAAGCACATTCACCAGAAGGGAAACATCTCAGGCCAACATAGGCAGCTGAAAAGAGCTATCGTCAAAATATTTTTACACCTTTGAAAATTGCAGGCTTGGTACAAAGAGGCCTGTCATCTTCCCCCTGGGATATAAGATGATCTTGCTCCCAGTAGAGGACTGTCAGTGACAACTGTAGCAGTTATATTGTGTAATAAGTACTGCTCCCAGTGGCAGTTAGGGAGAAAACTTAGTCAAAATTACTTCAACTGGAAAAAAGAGCCCTCTTCTTTTCCCAGCCTTTTGCAAAATACGACAGACAGAACTGCCACCTTCAATTGGTACTTTATTCTTTGCTGCTCTTTTTGTGTATAAAATGACCTATCCCACATTTTTGCATGGCTATATAGCAGGAAAAATCAAGGGATTTCCTATGGAAGTCCTGCTTTATTCCAGGTGAAGGGAAGGAAGTGTGTATAATTTTGGCAGGTTGTAAACCTCAAATGTGATGAGATTTCTGACGTTGGAGGAAGATGGACCGGCTTCCCGGTGCCCCACCTGCAGGATCCTGTGCCTCTGAAGCTCTAGCCACAAGGTTTCCAGTTAGTTAGGAGATCTGCTCCCCAAGCCTCCTGAGGACACAGGAAGAGACCGAAGGAGCACCTTGACAGACTCAAGTCTCCTTGAAGGAGTACTGACCCAGAACTCGGACAACACAGAACCCTTCACTTCCTCTCAGAGGGCCAAATTCTGCAAGTCTGAAGCATTTGCCTGGTGTGAAATCATCTGCGGCCTATTTCTTGCACAGGAAGTCCCTGGAACCTCCTGTACATGTTTCATGCTCCCAGCCAGCTCTGAGACCCAGGACACAAATATTCCATTTGCTAGAGCAGTCACGGTCCCCCCTCCTAAAAGCCATGGGCAGCAGTTTCTGAGGGCCTGCATTCACCTGCTGCGCCATCCTGTGAGGGCTTCTGTGGCACACAGCTCTCCAAGTGCCTAGGAACAAGCTTCAGCCGCAGCCTGATTCTGGTGATCCAGTGCAAGTCCTGTCTGATTCCAGGTAAAGGGGGAAAAAAGCCTATACTTTGTTATAAACTTCGAATGTGATGAAATGACATGTTTGGCTGCATTTGGATGGTGTCTTAGAACCCTCATGCTTGGCTACTTGTAGGAGCATGAAATTTTGAGTTTTGCATGTTTCCAAAGGCTACTTCCTTAGCCCTTTATAGACTAGACCACCAGAGGAGGATATGTGAGACTGTAGGCAGAGCCACGTGTGGCATCACTGAAAATAAATTTGATCATACCTAAGAGGTTAGGAAATTGTGCCATTTCCACCATACAGTGCTACATAGGCACTCTGGTATAACATTAGTGTCCTTCCTTGAAGCCACAAACTAGTTTTTTAAAATCCTGTTGTATGAATGGCATTTGTATATTAGACTTTTTTAAAGGACAGTTGAAAGGGGCAAGAAACCAGGGCAGTGCTAGAGGAGTGCTGGTGGTGGCTAGAGTGGTTTTAAGGGGCGTTCATCTAGGCAACACGATCGCATGTGTTGCCCCTGCCCTGGGCTCCCTGCCATGACATCTTCACCTTGTAGCTTGTGCTGACACTGACCTGAGTGTAGCTAGCAGTAGGACATGGATCCTTGTCTTTAGCCCCTTCCAAGGAGCCGATTTTTACTCCCTTTCCTCTCTCCTTCCCATGCGTGCATAGGTGGCTACCCCGCCGGTGTGGATTACAGGCCTGTGCTGGAACATCCTTAGCCGGCCACCTTCCTGGCAGGCTGTAGACCTGACATTTTGAGACAAGCCTAGAGTCAGGAACGGGGACTTTGACTCTTAGGGAGAGCACACATGAGAGCCAAGCTGCTGGCAGACATCTCTGTTGTCCTTATGTTATCTGTATTTTTTTAATGACCGTGGTGATTATTTTTTTTAAACCATTGTTAATATAGCGAAGTGAGCTATAGCACATGTCGTGTGCTTGCTTTCTTTTTTCTCCTTCTCCCCTTGGCTTCCTAGAGTTTGGACATATTCCAGGGGAAATGCTTTTACTCAGATGACAGGAAGGTTTGTAGTAGTGTGTGCATGTCATGCACGTATGTATGTGAGTAATCTGGGGAGGAAGCAAAGATCTGTTTCATTCTCAGCCTCAGGCTCCATGAGGGTCTCCACAGGGCCAGAGCTCAGGTTAGACCACTCTCTTTCGTCCTGACAGATGTAGGGAAAAGAATCTGCAGGCTGCTTGTGGGACTGTTCACCGAGGGGGATACCAGCAGCGAGAGGGCACACGTTTAGCCCTAGACCCTGTTTCTTACAGTGTGACTTGGCTAGAGTTGGGAGGTTCCCCAAAATATGTGTCCTCACTTTACCAGAACAAAACCTCAACACAGCAAAGTTGTACTTTGTGTGGCAAAAATGTTCCCTTGTAGGCCCCTTTCAGGTAACAGTCTTCACAGTGTATTTCCATCACCGTTTAAGGAGCATCAGCCACTTCTCAAGTAGGAAGGGGAAGCAGAAAAATGGATGCATGAGGACATGGATCCAAAATGAAGATGAAGCATCTCCCACGGGGAGGTGGTGAGGAGACCATGGACTAAAACAGGCAATTGTTCAAAAACACAGCTGTCATGCAAAAAGCAGCTTGCCTCTCATGTAAACTGGATTGAGAAATTCTCAGTGATTCTGTAATGGATTTTCTTCTTTTTTAATGCAGAAGTAATGTATACTCTAGTATGCTGGTGTTTTTATATTTATGTAATAATTTCTTAAAACCATTCAGACAGATAACTATTTAATTTTTTAAAGAAAGTTAGAAAGGTCTCTCTGCCCAAGGACAGTGGCTGGAAGAGCTGTGGCACAGCCAGTTCTGAAGGTTGGTGGAGGGTGTAATGGCTTTTTGGCTCAGCACCCAGAAACACCAAACCAGACTGGCTAAACAAGTGGCCACGTGTAAAAACAGGCAGCTGTGAGTCAAATCTGGGCCCTTCCACAAGGGTCCTCTGAACCAAGTCCCCTCCCTTGCTGGGGTTGAAAGCATTACCCAGAGAGATGGAGCCGTCTTTATCCAAGAAGCCTTCACTCACCTTCACTGCTGCTGTTGCAACTCGGCTGTTCTGGACTCTTACTTTGGTGTGTGTTGTTGAGGGATGGGGAATAGAGCATTGACTATGTTGATACCTTTACTATTCAGCCAGCCTGACCTTTCAATATCTTTGTAAAAAGCATGTATGTATTTATAGTGTTTTAGATTTTTCTAACTTTTTTATCTTAAAAGCAGAGCACCTGTTTTAAGCATCGTACCCCTATTGTTAAAGATTTGTGTCCTCTCGTCCCCTCTCTTCCTCTTGTTAAGTGCCCTTCTAATAAACTTCATGGAAAAGCTCCGTGCCAGGAGCTCAGTCTGATTCTTGCTGCTATCTGTGGGTGGAGAGGAGATTTTAAAGGGAGCCCAGAGGGGTCTCAGGGACTTCAGGGCTCAGGAGGACCAGAGGAAAATGTCTCAAAGCCCGGATGTACCTTAACCAACGATGTGCCAGGCCACATTCTGCTGTGGTCCTCATGTAATACTCAGCTGCCCTCATTCACTCACCAAGGGCAACATGCAGTACCAACAGGAGCTCCGGGGCCATCTGCAAAAAGGTCACAAGTTTCTCAGTGTTTCTCAACGGGTACATCTCACTGCCCCCCACACCTAAACACCATACATGTCCCATTGATGCTGTCTCTGCAGTGCCATTTTGCATTTTACTTCCTCTGTACTCCAGGCCTTTGGTAAATGACTGCCACCAACCCAACCTCAAGCCCTGTCACCTCTTGCTTCTGCTAGTCTCTCCTAACCTGATTCCTCCATATTGTCACTGTGTCTTAAATGCCACCAGATTTGTCTTCCCACAGGCATGGAGGTAACTTTTGCTTCACAAGTAACTTGGTTTCCACATCTTCCAGCTCAGATAACTGTTAGCACCTGTGAAAATTCATTTTGAATTCAAAACGCCCAAGAAGAAATGGACTTCAACGTTGTTTTCCTTGGCTAGATCTTACATGGACCCCAGAAGATGTAGATAAACACTGATTAAAATGTAAAATGTTGGCCAGACGTGGTGGCTCAACGCATGTAATTCCAGCACTTTGGGTGGCAGAGACAGATCACTTGAGGTCAGGAATTCAAGACCACCCTGGCCAACAGGGCGAAAACCCCGTCTCTACCAAAAAATACAAAAATTAGCCAGGCGTGGTGGCACACACTTGTAGTCCCAGCTACTCGAGAGGCTGAAGTGAGAGACTCGCTTGAACCCAGGAGGTGGAGGTTGCAGTGAGCTGAGATTATGCCACTGTCTCAGGAAAAAAAAAAAAAAAAGGTAAAATACCTTTTGGTTCCCCCCTCAGCCCCTGAGACGGAGTCTTGCTTCGTCGCCAGGCTGGAGTGCAGTGGCGCCATCTCAGCTCACTGCAACCTCCACCTCCCCGGGTTCAAGCGATTGTCCTGCCTCAGCCTCCCAAGTAGCTGGGATTACAGGCGCTCACCACCATGCCCAGCTAATTTTTGTGTTTTTAGTAGAGATGGGGTTTCACCATGTTGGCCAGGCTGGTCTCGAACTCCTGACTTCGTGATCCGTCCACCTTGGATTACGTGTGTGAGCCACTGCGCCCGGCCCTGCCTTTTGATTTTTAAGAGGCTGAATAAGCAGAGTTTGGGGGAGAAGGATGAAATGGCTTGGAATAATCCTCTGGTGTGACCACGTCCGCAGCAGTCCTCCTCCTAAAGACCTCCCCAGCATCCAAACCCCTCCCTTACCAGGAGGAGGCAGACCACACAATAACAGCCTATAGATTTAACCTCTGAGAACTGCATCACATTCCTGCCTTTATGATTATTTGGCCAGTTCTTCCACCTTCCTACTCCCTTAACAACTTTCCTCAAGGGTTTATGTAGTCTATACTTCCAACAGCTGACCCAAACCAGTACTTATAACCCAACCTGTTCCCCGAGATGCACGATTTTAAATTCCAGCTTTTTGTTCGACGTGATCGAAAACATGGCGCCCGCAAAGTGAATCATCTTCCCCCCTCCCTTTTCTGCTTCCCCAGTTTTTATCAGTAGGCTCTTCCTTCCCATTTTCCAAGCCCTGAGCAGCTTGACACATTGCTTTTCCTTGCCCTCCATCACCTCTCTGCTGCTGCCATCTCCCTTTTGGAAAGGCCCTACTCCCTGAGCTTCCCGGCTCTCCTTGGCCCTCTCATACCATCTGCTCTTTTTCTTGGGCCTACACCTCTTCTGCCTACTTCCTTGTTGGTATTCCCAGACCACTATTCCGCTGACTCCTCCATGAGTGATCTCATCTACCCTTACGATTTCAAGCCACATAAATGCTAATGACTCCCAAATCATTACTTACAGCCCAAACTTCAATCCTGAGCTTCAGACTCATGTCCAGCCGGCTGCTGGCACATGGAGGGGCCACAAGTACCTCAAGCTCACAATCTAATTAACAGAATTCATGGTTTCCCTTCTTCAACCATCCCTCTCCCCTCTAGCCTTCAGCCCTGTTTTGGGCATGACCATTTACCCAACCCACATCCGCAGAAGCCATAGTGGTCCACCAGTCCTCTGCTCCCCACTTCCACAGAGTCCCACTTCTCCAATCTCTCTGCTCTAGTACCTCTCGCACTGCCCTAATTTACAGGTCCTCTAGTGCCTGGACAACTGCACCAGCATCCTAACGGGTCTCCTAGCCTCCAGATCGCTTTTCTATGAAGGCACCCTTCATGCCCCCAGTAACCCATCGGACCGTAGATGCTTCCCCTAGTCCACCGCACGCATTCTAAGGTCTCTGCCCTGTTGCGCCTGGCCCCCATTTGCCCTTACCTGGCTTTACCACTCCCTCCTTATCCTCTACAACACAGCAACTTGCAGTCCTCATGGATCATCCTTGTCTCCATGGCTGCTCATACTTAGAACATCAAACTCTCCTCCCCAGCCTACCCCCTGCTCCCCAGCACACCACCAGTTTGCCTGGCCAACTTTTACTAACACTCTGTGCCTCCATTCAGACACATCCTCCAGGAAGCCTCTCAGGAACATCTCTCTCTGTTGCCACAGTCCCTCTCTAGCCTGTGAGTAACTTGAGAGTACGGTTTACGTTTTATTCCTATCCCTGGCTTCTTTCACACATTTTTGCCAAGTAAATGAATCAATCAGTGTCCGTATCTAGTAGATTCTATCTTAGCAGAATCTTTTATATCCATTTCCACAGTGCTATCTTGTAGGAAGTCCTTATATATGTCTGAAGGAATATAGTTCCTGATTACCTGCAATCACAGCTGTCCCAAAGTTCTCCTCATCTGTGTCCCTGTAGTTCAGGGACAACATACAGATGGCAAAATTCTGCCCTTCTCTATTTCTTTACCCATGGCCAAAACCACTCATCACAGGGTTGGGTCCATCCTCAGCCTCAGATTCCTTCGCAACACAGCTAACTGGTTAGGCAAATACTGCTAACACTGCTGCCACATTTTCCTGGAATGTAATTATGGTTAGATGCCTTGTCTGCTCAAAACCTTTGGCTCCTCACTTCCCTCCAGAGTAGGCACAGACTCTACAAGGTGCCCTCTGGCATCACTCCATCCTCATCTGCCACCATTTCTTTATGTGGATTCCTTGCCTTTTCCCGGCACATCCCCTCATGATTCTTTCCAGACCTTTGTTCATAACTTCAACTCTGCTGCCTTCACTTACCTATCTGCCAAATTTTAATCCTTTAATCCAAAACGCATTTTACCTTTTTTTTTTTTTTCACCTTCTAGCTCAACTCAAACAAGACTTCCCCTAAGTTAGTGGTTCTCCGTCAGTCCCAGACCAGACCAGCAGCATCAGCATCACCTGGGATGTTAAAGATGTAAATTCTCAGGCCCCATGCCAGGCCTACTGAATCCCAGACTCTGGAGTGGGGCCTTCCAGGTGATTGTGATGTGGGCTCACTTCTGAGAACCACCACCCTAAGAGGCACTTCCTGTTCTCCACAGCCCACTGTGTTCTTTACTTCCCACGGCCATTAGGGCTGCTCATGGCACTCTTCACATGCCGTTTTGGCACTGTCTTTTGTGACCTTGTCTGACTTGCCCCCTGCTCCCACCTGAGTTGGACTCTGAGCTCATGGAAAGGAAAAACTACATCCTGACTCAAGTCTGTGTCCTCTGCCACACCTAGCTCAGATTCTGGCACCAAGGACGTTCACAGTCAGTGTTGGCCAGACCCCGAGTTCTTGTTTCTGCTCTCACCAGGGTAGAAGGAACAAATTTAAGGTCATCTCACTTCACCATTAATGACTTCCTGAGAATTTCCTGGGGAAGCATGATTGTTGCAGGCCACGTCCTTGGAATTCAGATTAAAATAATCTTTTCTCTCCTAAACTATGCTACTGTTTCCATACAGTTTCTACCCTAGGCCTTAGTCCACATTTTTGTATAATAGCATTAAAGCCACCTGGTTGATAATAGCAAGGACAGGGGCAATGATTGGACACCTCCTTCATTAGAGCAAACCCGAGAGGCTTCCTAGTTAGTCAACTGGGCATACGCGGCTTTGTGTGCCTGGTTATGCTTCCCAGATCTGTAGTTGTGCAGAGGAAGTATTTGGGCCTAATAATGGACGCACAGAAAGGGGATTTTAAAAGTTGTTCTTTTTGTCTTTTTATCCCCAAGCCTGTGTTTCAAAGACGCAGTAATAACCATTAGGGCCAGGTTTTTAATAAAAATGTTTTCAAAAGGAAACAAAGTAGCAAACCAGAGGAATAACTTAGCACAAGATACTTCCTATGCTAGAACTCAATTCTGAGTGAAGACACCTACCTTAAGAGCAAGCTTTGTGATATTAACAGGCATATGTAATGCCAAAGCATGAAATTTAGAGAATTTCTAAGACATTTTCTGTAAGAGCTTACATGCCAAAGGTGCCAGGATGGATCACTAAACTGAGTGGAATCGAAAATACTAGAATTTTGCCATGCACAGTCAGCCTTCTACTTTCATGAGACATACAAATTATGGGAACGTAAATAAGGGGTTGTTTTCAAACTGATCTAACGCGGTACTGGGTTCAGTATACACATGACCAGAGTTTTTACACTTTCTCCACCTACAGTCCTCCAGTAAGATTTGGTACTTAATGACATAACGCTGTAGCTAAATTGTCCATCGTAAAAGTAACAGCAGGGAGAGTGAAGAGCAAACCTAAGGCATTAGGACATTCACTGAAACTCTTGTCTCCATCAATCAGAACGTTCAATGAATCAGAACCCTAATGAATCAGAACCTCTGACCACACCAGACACATGATTGCTAAATTTAGCTTTGCCTCAGCAAACGCTGAAGCTCAGAATAGTTTACAGAGCTCTCATCTTACCCTTAGACAGTGATTCTTCTAAGACTGTTTTTCCATGGCAGGCCAAGGCAAGGCAAGGGGCATTGCACATGCTCTCTCTCAATGGCCACTGTTCAAGAGACTGGCCCAAGGTTAAAGGAATCTGACAAGCCATGGCAAAAATGTTGATCTCCACCTCTCCACAGTGGCAGCAAGAAATTAGCCATATATCACATTTCACGTGTTAGGAGCAGTTTGCAGGAATGGCCTGACATGCTCTACGGCCCTTGAACCACATCCCATATTACTCAACCATCTAAGTCTAGCTTCCCTGAATCTCTAGCTTCTCTGAATGAGATGCGGCCAAGTTCTATAAATAGAGAGCAAGCAAACTGCTTCTGTCAGTCTACTCACACACTGGTAGGATGGCTTATTTTAAAATTATAAAAATATCTATGTCTTCATCACTCTAAAATTATTATATAACACATGTTTTCTCTGGGGCAAAATGTTTATTCTTCTCTTTACCTTCCAGCACTTATGTATGGATCTTCAAAATTGGCCATCATATTCATCAAACACAAACCATACTTTACAACCAAAATTAACAGCCTACTATATGCCAAACACTGTGTTATGCAAATACAGAAATGCTTCAGGAAAAAAACCACCAAAAACCCAGTCTCTTACTTTAAATTCCAGGTGGCAAGTCTGTAACAACTTGTGGTGGCGTGAACACAGGTCACTTTAGATAGACTGCAGCCATTACTGCAGTGTTAGCTCATGATCACTCTTCTAACATGGGCCTTTAGTAGATTTCACTAGAGACCTTCATCCCATGTGTTCCCTACAAGAGGCCAATATCCCTAGATAGCTGAGGTCTTAAAAACGTAATGACATTACATATGCAGGGTAAATTCCAAAATAGTGAGCTTGACAAACTCTTCCACTATTCACTATACGTGTCTAATCCAACAAAGGACATACAGCTTCCCTCGCCCCTAAGGAAAAATCACAAAATCATAATAATAACTATTAGTACCCTTTATAACTACATCACATTTTAATCATCTGGCTTTGTTTCATCTACAAAATCAACTTCACAGCTTTTTCTAGTCTGGTCTGTTTTTTCTAACCAGATGGCTAAAACCTTCCATGTTTTAAGGAAAAACATGTTCCACCTTTTTTTTTTTTGCAACCCCAGAGCCAACTTCCCTAATGCAATCACCTCAAAGAAACACTGATGGGATGGTGGTGAACCACAGACTCAAAGTCCTTCAGAAAAGTAAAAAAAATAAAAATAAAAATAAAAATAAAGGAAGGAACAAAAAAGGTCACTAAGCAATGTCCAGTGTTCCCTGGAAAGCCTCTTCCTGAATGCTCCAGTCACCGAGCTGTCTCCTCCCTGTGGTGACTTCGGCTGGCCGCTGCAGCATTCCATTCCTTCTGCCACGTTTCAGGTTCTGCAGTGCTTGTAAGGTGGTGTCTGGAGGGGTGTGAGCCTTATTTCTTTCTGCTCCTGAACCAACCTGTTTCTTTCATGCTGTGTAAATGGTTCTAGAGCCTACCTAGGCCAGAACCAGTTCTCAGCTGGTGTGTGGGCACCTTCCATCCAATGTACTGAGTGGCAGTTCAGAGCCAAGCCAGTCATGATCAGAATGAGGGCTAACGACAAGCATGACAAAGTCTACAAAAACAAATAAGGATTTTTATTTGCTGTACTTTCCACCCTTCCTTTAAAAACCTGCCATTTTCTTATCAGTTCCTCTGGGATTGACCCACTCAAAAAAGACAAAGGATAAAGAACAAAAGATAGTCCCCCAAGGTTACAGGCTTGGAAGGGCAGAGAGCAGCTATGAACCTGAGAAGTAGCTAATTTTCTCAAGACAGCTTAGGAATTCACTGCCTAACACTTCACTTCCCCACCCACCTCTTAGTGTTCCCACCTTAGCAGTGATCTCTGTTTGGCTTTAAAGAGACGGGGAAATGTCCCTTGTTTTGTGGGTATAAAGTATGACAACACACCTCTGGCATCTCAAGCAGAAGGGGAGAACTCTAAGGTAGAAGAGTTTCTTCATGAAAATCACAGTATATTATCACATACTGTCCATGGCCCATACAGGGCCTCCTTAAGGCTCTCTCTAACATACAACATATCCTTCACAACTCAGCAGAGGTTTTATTCCCACTGGAATAGAAATCCTTTGCCTTATTTATTACAGTCGAAAAATCCACACTGGCTTTTCGATTCTTTCTAGCATGAGCTCAGACACTATACTTCAAATGAATGCCCAGAGGCATTTTCTTAGGTAGAGGCTAAGCTGCAGGCTATAACTTTGGCTCCACCTTGATTATAGCTCACATCAGTTCTGCAGCTGCCTCCTTTCCTCCCAATAAAAGCATCGTACCTCAGAGCCACAAGCTCCTTGAATGCAGAAAATCCAAATCACCCAGGAAAGATGATATAACTCCTGATGTGCAGTATCAAATGTGAACGCTGGGAATGCTACTTAAAAGGGTGACCAGGAATGGCCTGGAGGTTGTCTTCAACTTGAGTAAATCACACAGACCTCTGAGGTTTATCCTACCCTCATTCCTAGAACAACAAAAAAAGTGTATTTAAGCAATCCTCACTCATTATCATCACTGTATTCCTCACTCTCTTACAATATACTGAGGGAGAAAAGATTTCTCCTTAACCTCCTATTAAAACTAAAATAAAGGGGACCCTACAAACAAGTCAGGCAGCTAACATGATAATGGCAATTTTGGCAAAACATGACTGGGCTGAGTAGAGAGGTATCTCAGACAGAGCTAGCATCTTTGTTAGTCAGACTCTAGTATGAATAATTTAGTGCTCTTCATCAGATGAAAGACCTTCAATTTCATCTCTGTCTCCCCCAATTGCCATCCAGAATGCTTTGGCCACCTGTAGAGAGAAGCATACAACAAATTTTAGGCAAGAACTACATTTCAGCTTATTTCATATGTCCTACCTTCAACTGACCGAGGCCTAAAATTCTGCACTTTTGCTCTCCAGTCCTCTGGCAACACATTATCAAAACCCTTGAATACCCTTTGACCCATGACTGCCACATCTAGAAATTTATACCACGGATATATTTAGAGTTGTATACAAAGGTGATGTTTAAGGATATGCACAGCTTCATTATTTATAGAAGCAAAAAATGCACGTGACCTAAATGTCCGAGAGGGAACAGGATGATGACACATTCCTGTCATGGATCACCATCAACCATACAAGTTTCCTGCCAACAACATGTGTTGTGTTGGTAATAACAAAACAACTAAGAGTTTTCTGGCCCAACAGTGAGAAAGGCAAACATTCTGAGTCTCAATGAAGGTTCCACGTCACCATACAGGTGGAATATCTTGGTTTGACTATGACTGTATAAATATTTAATTAGTTAGAATATTCAGCAAAAAGCTCACATTAAGACCCTTCAGAAGTACACAAGTATGATACATCATTAGAGTAGCACTGGACCTTTTATAGGTACCCAATAAATACCTGTCTCACCTTTTCTGCATGCAACTTTCTTTGCTCGTGAGGAAGTGTCGCAGCCTTGTCTAGGGGGAAAATACATCTTAAGAAGTTTTTCTAATAGCACAGGATAATCTAGAGTACACGAATATTCTAACATTAGAAGATGGGAGATAGGTTTCAAAGACATTTGTTTATGACGTAGTCATTCCAGCTATTAGGAAGTTTAAGTCTTCCAAATTTTCCAGATGGGAATGATGTGAGTAAATTGGTAGGGCTCTTACGGATCCCACCTTATCACGGAAAGAAACGGAGGAAGGCAAAAGCAGAAAAAGTAAAAGGAAAGATAATGAAGAAGGAAAACTTTTCCCCAGGGATTTTTTTTTTTTCTCCAACAGAGGGTGACACAGTCCCTCAAGTAGCTAAGTTTCTCAAAACAGCTGAGACCAAAACAAGGAATTCAATCCAGCAGTTAACGAAATCAAATGCTACTACATAAAATAGATGAGCATCAATATGGGAATGTGTTAGACACAAGGAATCTGATTACCTTTCATTTCCTTTAACTTTGAAAACAGTCTTTCAAAATTCTCCACATCTCCTCCTCCAGTAGTAAGACTGGCTAATTCTTGAATATCCAGATCTAACATGGGATCTGAAATAGGGAGTTGTCACGTTATCCGTCACATTATTTGCATATGCGCTACACTCAGAGAATTACAAGGCAAATAAATGCTGGCCTTGATGAAGTCACCAATAATCGAATGCCCAGTATATACCATCTTTCCAGCTCATGGTCCCTCACCCTGCTTGGCTGATAGTGGGCCCTCACAAATGAAGAGTCACTATTTATCCTCACAATATTGTAATGAAGTAAGGCATACTATTTCCATTTTAAAGATAAAAAAAAAAAAAAAACCACAGCTCAGAGCTGAAGTGACTTGCTAAAGTCACAGCTAGTAAGTGGATTCAGACATAGGTGTTTCCAGCTCCGAAAGCATACTCACTCCAAGGTACACTGATTCACCAATAAATGACTAAAGTTTATACCATATTTTACTGTACAACAAGTATTTTCACATCTATTACAAGAACTATACAAGGTGATCAGGGCAGATATCATTATCTAAGAATAACAGATAATGATATGGAAAAAAACCCTGTATTTAAAAATGAACTCATCTAAAATTATAGCTATTCAGAGGTAGAGCTGATTTAAATTCATATTTTCTTATTAGAAATCTTCTACTGTTTCTACCTCAGCATGCTGCTTCTTTATTAAAGTTTGTTTTTAATCAGAATTTTAACTCCTTCTCTACTCCAGGCCCACTACCTTTAAAATGTCTTCTCTCCCAGCCCAGTTCATAGGTTTCCTTTCTTGGAATTCTTTCTACACTTAATGTTTCTAGAACTGTCTTAGCACTTGCAAGCCACCTTGTATTCTAACATTGCTCCACCGCTACTTTAATAACTACTACCACCATACGAGAGAGAATGTGCTTTTTGTCTGTACCACTGAATGCTTTAACTTATCTGGTTCCATTTCATCTTTACAGCCCTACAAGGAAAGATTTGCCATCCTTATTTTACAGAAGAGGAAACCAACGCCAACAGAGGTTAATTTACTCAAGGTCAGGCCATTACTAGTGATAAAGCCATGATCTGAAGCCAGCTGTACAGGACTCCAATGCCTATAACTTTAACTATTACAGTAAAAGTCCTGATTGTATTTTTTAGGTTAAGCTCCATGAAGATAGGATAATGACTTATAATTATTTGCATCTATCACAATGCCATATAGACAATTTGAAGTAAAAAATGCATGTTGCTTAACATATTGCTTTCATTCAATGGACATGTCATGTAGGAAGTCGGTATACAGGGCTGAACATAAAAGTCTGCCATTTATCTGTGTATACATAGTAATTGCACTGTTAATGTAGATAGAATCACTCCAAGCCTAAATATAGATTTGGAAGAGGGTTTAAATGAAGCACTGAAGAAGGACAATATTTAAAGACTGGATAAAAGAGGGTAATCTACCAAAGAAAGAGAAGGAATAATCAGAGAAGTAGGAAGAAAACCAGAAGACACTGTTGGGTGAGGCAAGGGAAGATTTCAAAGAGGAACTGATCGTTAACACTGAATGCCACCACAAGGTCACAATGAGGACTGGATAATATCTACTAGATTTAGTGGCATGGAGGTCATTGTTGGCCTTTTCACAGAGCTGCTGTAGTGGCATACCAGGTGCAAAAATAGACGGAAGAGAACTGAGGAGCAAATGGGAGGAATGAAAACAAGTTTAGTAAAGAGATACGGAGGAAGACATGGGGTTGAGGAAGTGTTTCGTTTTTATTGGTTTGGTTTTGTTTTAAATTTTTTTTTTTTTTTTTTTTTTTTTTTTTGTTTAGTCTAAAAAAAAAACAAAAAACTTGCAAAAATAGAATACAGAGTTCCTATATGCTCTTCACCCACTTTCCCCTAGTGTTAACATCTTATATGACCATGGTACAATTATAAAAATCAAGAAGTTAATCTTGGTATAATGCCATTAACCACACCATAGACTTCATTGGTTTTTCTACTAATATCCTTTTTCTGTTCCAAGATCCTACATGTAATTTAGTTGTCAAATCTCCCCAGTCTTTGATCGTCTTTCATGGCTTTGACACTTTTTAGAAGAGTATGGTCAGTTGTTTTGTGTATGTCCCTTAACTGGGTTTGTCAGATGTTTTCTTAGGAGATTGCAGTTACACATTTTTGGTGAGACTACCTTCTCAGTGCATCCTATCGGGAGGGATATTATGTCAATATGTCTTATTACTGTGATGTTAACCTTCATTACATAATTAAAGTGGCTGGTATCTGATGGATTTCTCCAGTGTAAAGTTACTATTTTCCCCTTTGTGATAAATAAGTATCTTGGGAGAGATACTTTTTGGCTATGCAGATATACTACTTCTCCTCAAACTTTCTCCACTACTTTTTCACATTCACGAGTGGATCTTGCCTGCTACAACTATTACTGTTTGGTGCCTACGGGTGGTTTTCTATTTTCCTCGTGCCTTCTTCATTGATTAATTGGGATTCTTCTGTAAGAGATGCTGTCCTTTCCTTCTTATTTGTTTATTCAATTATTTATTTATATTAGTATGAATTCATGGATACTTAGCTTATTCTATGGGCTATAACCTAATACTATATTCATCTATTTTGCTGGTCAAATTGTTCCAGATTTAGCCACTAGAAGCTCTTTCAGGTTGGTCCCTATGCCCTTTCAACATGTCCCATTGTTTGAGAATTTTCTTAATTTCTGGTACCATGAGATGCTCCAGGGTCATGCTATATTTTTCCTGCCCAAACCCTGGAATCAACCCCTTCTCCAAGGAGCCCTAGTTCCTTTTATTGGAGAATGGTATTTAGAAAGCAAGATCTGGGTGCTAAGTGTATCCACTGCTATGGTTGTATTGCTGCTTCTAGGCCCTCTTCATGGACAGAAATAGGAAAAATATGTGTGTATACTAATACATGCATACACACACATCTGCATCTATTTTCTAACTGTAAATATATTTTTAAAACCATGCGTTCCTATCAATATTAGATTCCACTCCAGTACCAAAGGGTACATCTCAGCCTTCTCTTTTCCTTATTTGTAACCTTTTCCCTCTGGCACTGAAAAACCTAGCTCTCACTATGTATATTTTCTTATTTTCCATGTCAGTATATGTGTGGTATATAAAATATCTATATCTAAAAAAATTTATTAAGTAGAGTCCAGTATTTGTGTTCAATTCTTTTTGTTTTTTGCCTTATGGTATCTAGTCCAATTACTGTATTCTAAAGTTACTTAGGTTCGTGCTTGACTTCCCCACCCAGTGTAATTACTAGTTTGTTTTAATGGCAGAGACTTTGGCCGGTTAAAAGCTAATGGGAAGGAATCAATTGAGAAGATAAGGTTGAATAAACTGGAGAGAAAAAATATATATACATAATTTCTTCTTAATATATTTCTATAACCAATCACTTGAGTCTTCTACATGAATTATCTTATACTAAGAAAAAAATCTTTTAAAAAATTTATAATTGCACATAAGCCCTCTGTAGCATAAAGATAAAGTAGGAATATCAGTAGTTCCCCAGCAAAAGAAGACTTATAGTTATGTCAAGTAAGCGCCTTGGTTTTCTGGCTTTTGGACGGCATATTGGATTCCACTTTCAGCTCCAAGCCCTTCTTGCTAGATGTCCTTGAACAAGTTATTAAACTTCTCTGTGCTTTAGCTTCATCTCCATAAAATAACTTCTCTGCAGAACTTCATTACCAAATGGGAAAGGGCACATAAAATCATTTTAAAGGACGTGAAGCGGCTTATAAATACAAAGCTGTATTGTCTGCGTCACCATCAGTTCTGACTACTGCTCAATACTATGAAAACACTATGTGATACGGAGCTAGCTGTCTCGCCACCTGGTTCTGTCTGCCTTAGCTAAGGGTATCTGAATCAAGATCCTGCTAAGGGAATTACAGAGAAAATGGTGCCCACATATTGTTATGTATTTACTATTCTTCCTTTTTCTGATAGTCATTGGCAAGGCTCACATTCACGTGTGGTACACTATCAATTTTTTTCCCTTCTCTGTGTTTAAAGTCAATTTCCCTCTCAATGATTTCTGCCCAGATACCTATTCCAAGTTGCACAAAATTCTCCTGGTAGCCAAAGGAGGAACTTACCCACAATGCTATCAACCTGGGCATCTGCTGTGTTAGATGCGCCACCCAGATGGTCCGAGAGGGATGCAGTCCTATCTGCTGCTGGCAAGTGGGGTTGCTGTTGAGGAAAATACACACAAGCAACTATTTCTGAACTAAATCCAAAAAAGCTCACACTTTCAGTCCTTGGATGGCTTTAAAAACTAGTAATAGGAGCTAGAGGCAAGAAAAGAAGAGCAAGGTCACATTAAAAAATAAAAGGCTAAAAATTCACTAACCCAGGAGTACGTCCCCCAAGGAAGAACTAGAAAGCATTGGCTTTACTTTAGGCCATTAAAACATGTTTTTTGTTTGTCTAATTTAAGATCCATTTATCTCATTTAAGATTCAAAATGTGAAATGTAACACAAATAGCTCAGGGGCTGATGAAAAAGATCCCTGGAAAGATAATGTGGCACTGTGTAATTTGCTCTTGGCTCTAGCCGCTGACCAAGGTAAACTGGGAACGAAGTTCTTGAGGACACAGGGTTGAAGCTGGACTACAAGCTCACAGAGGGTAGGGACCTTGCCTCAGATTTGCCAAGGTCTTTCACACAGACAGTACTAAAAAAAAAAAGCACCATCAATTTTATTTTCTATTTAAAGATCTGGAGGCAAATTAATGCCTCAGGGAAATCCTAGCATATTTTAGAAAGCACCCTAGTAAAAATAAAACCCAAGCTGTAAACTTCTTGAAAGGGCTTACTGCTTTAGCAAGGGCTGTTTTAGACTCTCCTTTCCTCTATTTTTAACATTCTCTGTCACCTTTTAAATGGAAAGGAAAAAAAAATATGAATGTGTAAAGATTCATAATGACAAGGAGAAATTAAAGCCAAAGAGAAAAAAAGATCCAAGAAAAGCCTTTACCTCTGGGTGACAGGGATCTGCTGACCCAATGCTATGGTTTGTTCCAGTCAATGAGTTGAGAAGGCTAAAGCCTTGGTGCCTATCTGAAAAGGAAAAATAGAATCACTGAAATTTATCATTTACATTTTAAATTGTTCAAATGACTATGATAATGAAACAAAGGCTACTTCTTTGTTATCAAAGTTCTAACTACATATATATATATATTGAAACAGGGTCTCACTCTATTGGCCAGGCTGGAGTACAGTGGCACAATCACAACTCATTGCAACCTAGAACTCCTGGGCTCAAGTTGATCCTCCTGGCTCAGCCTCCTGAGTAGGTGGGAATATAGGTGTCATCCACTGCATATGGCTATTTTTGTCTGTTTTTTGTTGAGACAGTCTCTCACTATGTTGCCCAGGCTGGTCTTCAACTCCTGGCCTCAAGCAATCTCCTGAATCAGCCTCCCAAACTGCCAGAATTACAGGCCTGGACCACACCGCTGGTCCTGAACACATTTTAATTTTTATTTTACTTTTTTTTGAGACAGAGTCTCACTCTTGTTGCCCAGGCTGGAGTGCAATGGTGCCATCTCGGCTTACCACAACCTCCGCCTCCCAGGTTCAAGCAATTATCCTGTCTCAGCCTCCCAAGTAGCTAGGATTACAGGCATGCGCCACCTCACCCAGCTAATTTTTTATTTTTTGTAGAGATGGGGTTTCTCCAGGTTGGTCAGGCTGGTCTTGAACTCCTGACCTCAGGTGATCCATCTGCCTGACTCCCAAAGTGCTGGAATTATAGGCATGAGCCACCGAGCCCGGCCGAATACACTTTTTATAAGTACATTTAAAAAAAAAAAAAAAATCACAGACTATTAGTCCAGGTGGAAAATAATGGCAGGGCCATTATGACAAACAAAAGGCCAGTGGTTCTATTTGCAAAGATTAACAACACTAATGCTTTCATAGACACTATGAACTAATATTCCATTGTTAAATAATCAAAAACATTTTAAAAATTAACAAGGCATTCATATCAGGTGAAAAGGAATATGAATGCTTTCTGAAAAAAGCTCTAATTTAGATATGAGTAAGGCTTCTGCAGTTAAGGCTCCCAGTATGCTGTTTGTATTTACAATGGAGGACAAATCTGGAGCAAAACATCTAGAACTGCAGAAAGTATAAGGGCCTGCCTTGATGCAGCAGTGTTCCCCAGAATGACCTGGAACACTTAAACTATCCTAGTATTTTATTCAAGGACTCTGAGGTTCACTGAGTCAACATCTTTAGGACAGAGACCCTAGAATCTCAACTTTTAGCAAGTACTCCAGGAGGGTCTTATGCTCAAAGTAGTTGAAAAACACTGCCTTAGAGTAAAACATGAGACTATAATCCAAGAGTAACAATACAGAGACAAAGAATTTCTCTCTCAAAAAGACAACTTTCTCCCACCTTGCCTTTCCTCTCCCCATCTCTTCCCTCACCCACTGTCATCTCTCTTTCTCTAAACCACCTATAAACTTCCTACACCCTTTCCCCTGCCAGATAGTTGGTCACACAGAGATAACAAAAAAGAGAAACTCCGCAGTGTCCTTCCTTCTTCCTTTCACTTGGGAAAATCTGCCTTTTAAACTGCGATGAAGCCTCAAATCGGGCCTGCTAGGCTGTAGCCTGCAGCTTTTTGGAGCCTGACTGTGGCCACGGAGGGAGTCACATGCAGCTATCAACCCAGCACCTCTGCATTAAAGGCTACCATGGTTTGGGCAAAACTATAAGGCTGCCCTACACTTTTCATTCTGTACAACCTTAACAGCGGCGGCATGGTCAGAGGTTCATGTGTGTACTGCCGGAACCCCTTTACCTCCTCATCCAAATGCCTGGGTGCACCCAATCAAAGACAGGGGACTAAGCTTTCATCAGGGTAGGACATGGAGGCTCAGAGGCCTGAGAGAAGCAGATCCATGCAGTGTCCTACAATGACAGTTTCAGAGCCTAACGATGTTTATTCAAACATCAGCATGGTTCTTTGTTTTGGCCAATGTGCTACTGATTTTAAAGTAGTTGTATGCAGTTATGTGATACTCAGACAGGGATTTTTACCTGTCATGAAAATACATGAGCGCGCTTATAATATGCTTTAAGCTATTTGTACAAAAAGCAGTATCTGAGTAATAAACTACTTCTGTAAGAGAGCCCTCACTTCTATTACTGGAAATAACCTGGACCTTGGGTAACTTCCAAATCCAGTTCATAAATCTCTCCATATTCTAATTCAACAGCTTGTATTTTTTCTCTGTTAGGCATCCCCTCAACTCGGTAAGCCAGACTGCAACTCATACAGAATAATGCAATACAATGTCAGTTTATGCACATTATTAAATCAAAGCAGTCTATTTTAAATGCCTCATTCTTTACAGTGGCTGCCTACAAGGAGGGGAACTGGAATGGACAAGAGTTAGGAGTAGGGGCTAGACCCGCCACTGTATACTATGCGCCTTTAATTTTTGTTACATGTTCATGTATTATTTACCTACTCAAAGAGTTTTTTTTTAATTTAATAATTTAAGCTGTGTATTTTATTGCAATAAAAAAATTTAATGCCCTAATTCGAATGGATAAAATTATGAAAAAGTGAAAATAGTACGAAGAAAATTCAGCTAGTGATCAGAAAACCTGGCTTTCATTCTTGGCTCTGCCTCCCTGTATGATCTCAGACAAATTAATCAGGTTCACAATTGACTCAGGAGTTTATAATCAGGTTTCAGGTTAATTACAATAAGCTGGAAGGACTTTTGCTCATATTATAAACAATAGAGAACTTAGTCAACTAACAAGAGAGTTCATTATGTTCCGCTGCTTATATTTTAAGGAATTTAGAAACATACAAATTGACACGAGAAAAACAATTCATTTTTGTTTATCCAAAGTAGACTGCTTGCACATTAACACTAGTCAAAAAAATTAGATGGTATTTTATATACCTATGGCTTTTTTTAAAAAACTGTTTTTCCTGGTTCAATGTTTATTAAAATTCTGTCCGTATGCACTCACTGTACAACTATTCTTCTCATAAAAAAAGAATTACATAAATCTTTTCTTGCTTGCTACATTTTTCTCCCCAGGATTCAGAGCATGGAAATATCATCCCTATTAAGAAGGATTTATTCCTTTAGCAGGTAGTTGCTGAAACTGGCTCTAACATCTATGGTTTTATTGATGCCACAAAACTCTAGGAAGGAATAAATTAATTTACCTCCTCAGCTGATTCTGATGGAACTTGCAGAAAGGGGAAGCTGTTAAGTGATGTAAAATAAATTATTTTGGAAGGCATAATAAGTATATTAAACTCTGGTCCTAAAAACATCTGATTCAGTTTTAGTAGTCTAGTACATTGACACCAGCGGATGTGTGGATAAAAATGAAAATATCATGACAAAATCTGACAGTGTTGGTCATTAGCATGGAGTCTTCCAGAAAGTGTCGGAAACTTTAGTCTCTAGAATAAAGATTTTTAAAATAAAAATGGAAAATTCTTAAGCCTTGGGATGATTTAAAAAAAAAAATAATAAGGTTAAGAAAACTTGAAATACGTGACGTTGTTTGGCTACCTCTTTATAAATCTAAGGGCACATTGTTATTTCAGAAGTATAAAATGCACTTCTCATAGCAATTTTGACTTACATGAAACATTTCGAGAATTTAAAACCTAGGCAAAGGGGGAGATTTCAGTATGGGGGAAGGGGAAAAGTCGCTTTTTAGAAAGTATTTTTTTTTTCCATTTAATTTTTCTGATCTTTTCCCTTCTCCATTATTTATCAAGGCAATATGACAAGCACATAAATTTGAAGATAAAGGCATGGATATGAATCCTACTTCTACTATGTACTGTGTGGTTTTATACAAGCTATGCCTTCTCTGTACCTCAGCTGCTGCATTTATGCAGTGGGTGTAACAGTATTTACCTTGCAAAATTTTCCTAAGGGTTTAGTAATAGATAACATTTACCAAGTGCTAAATATATACAAGGTAATATTTTAGGTACTTACAATGTTTCTTTAATCCTTACAACAATCAAAGTATGCCTTCTACACACAATAAACATATATCTTCTTTATTGTATTATCCTCTCTTACAGAAGATTTATTTTATTATTCTCTTTTATAGAACAAACTATAACTCAGACAGGTTAGGTAACATATCCAAAGTCACATAGCTGGAACCAGAACTTGAAATCTCGGATTCTAAAGTCTATACTTTTTCCATTCAGGCCAAAGGTCTTGATAACATGTAAAAAGCTGAGATGTAGATGATGTCTTATATAATATCTTGATGCACAACTACCAGCTTACTGAATACAATACAAATTTAGGTCAAGTGCAAAAAGATGATTTTTATTTACATATAGTTCTGTCAGTAATCCTTCATTAAATCCCTGGTTTAGACTGAGATTTTCACTGAAGTAAGCTGAGTAACTCAGGACTGAATAATCCAAGGCCACTTACTAACTGTATCACAGCCCAGCCCAATAACTCCTTGAGGCATTGGTCATATAAAGCATGGGAGACAGGTGGCTAGGCCCCATTATCTCTTCAATGTCCCTCAAGCAGATGTAGACCAGGGGTTTTCAATCTCACTATTATTGACATTTCCAGCTGGAGAATTCTTTGGTGTGTGGGCAGGTGTGAAAGAGGGGTGTCCTGTGCATCCCCTGCCTTTACCCACCAGATGCCTATTAAGACGGCCACATGTCCACTGGCGGACAAAATCACTTCCAATTGAGAACCACTGATACAGGTCTAATTAGAACAAGAAAATTCTGGCTAAAAAACTTCAGGTTTTTAAGTCCTTACTTAAAAGTAAGGACCGTAACAAACATTTTCAATGAAAAAAAAAATATTTAAAAGATTCAATCATTCCCTCTTGTTAGCACTGAAAATATCCTCCCTCTACTCTGAGAAAGTTCTCTAGATGATTTCAGCCCCTAATTACCTCTCCCTCTGTGCCATCTGCCCTTGTTGTCCTTAGTAATCAAGTGACCCCTGGGAGAACCTGCTAGTATTAATACTTATCTCGAGTCAAAATGCCATCCTCAACTATACTATAAACTCTTTCCAGATGTGGACAATCACTAATGGTTCTTCTACACTACTCCACAGCCTCCAGTATAGTGCTAAGTGTACAGGAGAGATGCTGAAACAGCCATGAACGCCTAACAGAACTGTCAGGCAGCGGCTGCAAGCATTAGCCATATAAAGAAGTTTTTATTTTACATTTTTAGATACAACTCAAATATCAAGAATTTCCAGGCCAGGCGCGGTGGCTCAAGCCTGTAATCCCAGCACTTTGGGAGGCCGAGGCGGGTGGATCACGAGGTCAAGAGATCGAGACCATCCTGGTCAACATGGTGAAACCCTGTCTCTACTAAAAATACAAAAACATTAGCTGGGCATGGTGGCGCATGCCTGTAATCCCAGCTACTCAGGAGGCTGAGGCAGGAGAATTGCCTGAACCCAGGAGGCGGAGGTTGCGGTGAGCCGAGATCGCGCCACTGCACTCCAGCCTGGGTAACGAGAGTGAAACTCCGTCTCAAAAAAAAAAAAAAAGAATTTCCATCACACCTCTCAACATGCCTTACAGACCTCCTAAATATTTTGTGTTCATATTTCAATTTTTATTTCCTTAATGTGGCAATTGCTTGGCATCATCTTAAGTTTTTTTCCATATTTAAAGTTGTCTTTACATCCCCTTCCTCTGCACAAAATATTTTTCCTTTATTATAAACATGTTCTTTTCCATCTGAGTGATAAACATGACCAAGCTTACTATAACTAAGATATTTTAATCTGCATAGAGAAGTTGTACCTATTTTTGACTGATAAACCACACCGTTTGAATAAAAAATTCTTTTAAGAAAGAAATGATTTCACTAGCACCAGAGAAATCAACTTACACTTTGATATTACAATCCACTTCTTGGCAAATTGAAATAAAATGTTTTTTGAAATCATAAAATATTGACAAGAATCAACTTATTCTTTTTTACCAAACGACTGCTTGAAAAGGGCAAACTTTGAAATCCATTATTAAAAACAGTACTTATTAGGGAGACGGGCCTAAGCACCACACCTGGTTGTACCTGGTTCTACCACCTGACTTTAGATTCAGGAAAGTGAATCTGCTCTCCCTATGACACCTGGGACACCTGCTCACATGTCAAGAACAGTTTCTACTAATACTTGAACATATAATGAACATGACCAGAAAGTAATAATACTATTTTTTTCTCTTTTTCCTGGTCATAAATATGTTCATTGTAGAAAATTTGGAAAAAAGAGAAAAGTATAAAGAAGAAAATTAAATCACCAAAGATACCAGTGAAAACTTTCACATTATGTCTTCCTTTTTTTTTTTTTTTTTGCTATGTACACATACACACAAATTCTAAATAAACTGAACTAAACATCAGAGTGACTACTAACTTTTCCAAAGTTGTAATGGAAAGCTTTAGTCTAATTCCAATAATGGAATTTCCATTGTAAAGTACCATCTCCAGAACCTGAAGCACATTCCTGAAAACCCTAAAAAGAATGTTCAGAATCAAGTAAAACATCATTCACAACCGATACAAGACTTTACCATGACAAAAAAGTAAAGAGGACTTAAGTGGTTCATACCCACCCCTAAAAATAATTCCAAAGAAAGCACTAAAAATATTTTTGCAAGGTGGTAGCAGAAGAGCAGTGCCTCCAGAGTAACTAATTTGAAGAGATTTCCCATGATTCATTTGCTTACAGTTAATTTTAAGGGTCAACTTTTAAAACAAAGTCTCATCAATTTTACTCATTTACTTATTCCCTCTTATTTTTCTCTTCCCCTTTTTTGCTTACAATACAATCTCCATCAAATTATGCCTTCTACACACACACACACACACACACACACACACACACACACAAATCAACATATATTTAATTTTTGACCACAACATTCACATTTAGACAACTGTCAGAGAATATCCAATTCATTTTTTGTGGCTGCACAATATTAGATGCTGAGTTAAAAAGAGAAGCAACTAAGTCTGACTTAAGGAATTCAATTTCATAGAAAGTGATGTTAATATAATTCTACATTATCCTAGCATTCTAAACATACTAAAGGTTAGGAAACTGGGATCCAGAGACAAGAAACCATTTTCCAAGAGCACACAGGCAAAGACAGACCTGACTAGAACTGTCTTAATTAACCATCCTTCCTCCAACTAATTCGATACGGTTTTATTTTCTGTAACATTAGAGTCAAATTTGTATTTAATCATCAGTTACTTTAGAAAAATAATTTTATTTAAGGGATTAGCCATCTATTTTCTCAGGAGAGCAGCCCAGGTATCACAGATAGACCTTGTGTTTTGGTACACATTTCTTACCCGTGCTCTGTACAACATTGCGAATGATTCCTTGAACCGGAATCTGCGATTTCTGCCATGGAATCTTGTTACAAGTAAATTCAGGGGATACACATTAATAAATGATCAATTCTTTACATTTATAATGGGAAAACAGAAAACTGCCATATGAAAGAATTGTTGTTTCTACTATTAAAATTCCACTAATCCTCCTCCACCTGCATTACTGGGGATTCAACTATAATAGATTGAAAGTAAATTCTCAGGACTTTTGAAATCCAGTCTCTACAATTATTGCTTACCACTGGGGGGATCAAAGTCACAACTCTGTAACATTTGTTTAATCCCTCTTTCACTAATTAGAAACCGGGAAAGATCACAGCATTTCTCTTCCTTGCCCTCTATTCCATGGTGGTAATTGTTAAAAGACCCAAGAATACTCAAGAGTTACCAGTGCAGACTAAACTCCACACAGCACTTGTTAGTGCTCAGGTGGCAAAGCTGGGGCAGGGCCTTAGTTGTAACATTAAACTGACACTTTAAACAAGGATACTGTACATAATGCTACCTTCTCATGTGAAACAGCGACAACCTAGTCTGAAACAAACAAAAAACAACTCATCAGGCTTCTACTTACCATCTTCTTTTCCTTGCCCTTAAAACCAACTCTTACCAGCTGCCTCTCAATTTAAGGCACGGTACTGAGCATGCTGCCTAGATCACCTAGGCTTGCAATTATGTTATTTGATGTACCAGACAAATTGAGAGAAGACAATCTCACTGGAGACCAAGGAGGGGGTGTGGCAGGAGCAATCAACCTTTTTTTTTTTTTTTGAGATGGAGTTTTGCTCTTGTTGCCCAGGCTGGAGTGCAATGGCGCCATCTCAGCTCACTGCAACCTCCACCACCTCCTGGGTACAAGCAATTCTCTTGTCTCAACCTCCTGAGTAGATGGGATTACAGGCGTTATAGGCGCGTGCCACCATGCCTGGCTAATTTTGTATTTTTAGTAGAGATGGGGTTTTTCCATGTTGGTCAGGCTGATCTCGAACTCTCAACCTCAGGTGATCTGCCCGCCTCGGCCTCCCAAAGTGCTGTGATTATAGGCATAAGCCACTGCGCCGGGCCTAGGAGCAATTAACTTTTAAAATTTGTCACATTTGGCAAAAAGCACTGACCCATGGTTTCTCCTTTCATGATGACAATAAAACAACATTATCAAATTATAAATGACAGATCCAAATGGCTGATTTCCATAGCCACAAACCAGACTCTGACAGAACTATAGGTAATACAACTAAGCAGCTGAGACTTTTATCTACATCCCTTTCCTTGAGCTACAGCCAAACTTTGAGGTTAAGGAAATTTAAGAAAAGACAGTATAGAAAAGGAAAATTTATATGACTGGAGATATCTAAAAAGCACTGCCCAAATATAAAGGCAATCCTAACTACTTCATTTCCTGGCCCATGAGAAGTCGTCCCTTTAACCCATAGTGGAAACTCTGACTTCCCTAAAAGTCGGACCTTCACAATGAATCCAATGGTATCTGGGAATTTCCTCTAAGGTAGAGCCTAGCACATGCAACCAGATCCTTCAACTCAGTGTTTCTCAATCATTTTCATTATGGCCACCCCCACCAGGAACATTTTAAGACATTTTCCCCCTAATTTTGACACACCCTCCCACTGAAATATTAACACCACAAATACACTGTATATGTGTTTATGTATTGCACATTTATCGGTGCTTCATAGATAAAATGAGTACAGAGTTTTGCCCCTCAAGAATCAATTATTGCTTTGGAGCAATAATGCTCCTGTTAAGAATGCATGCTTTGCACCACTCACAAAAACAAAGCTGGGGAATCAACGCAGGTGCCTATCAACGGTGGATGGACAAAGAAAATGTGGTAAATGTACACCATGGAATACTACAGAGCCATAAAAAGAACAAAATCATGTCCTTTACAGCACCATGGGTGCAGTGGGAGGCCATTATCCTAAGTGAATTGAGGTATGAACAGAAAACCAAACACTGTATGTTCTCACTTACAAGTGGGAACTAAACACTGAGTGCACATGGACAAGAAGATGGGAACAGCAGACACTGGAGACTCCAAGTGGGAGGGAGGGGGCAGGGTCTGAAACATTACCTATTGGGAATTATGTTCACTACCTGGGCAACGGAATAATCAGAATTCTTGTACATGTACCCCCTGATTCTAAAATAAAAAAAAAATTTTAATGCACGCTTTGGCTAATGAAACAAGACACTGGTGGAACTTGTTTGCTCTTAAATCTGATATTATGCAACAAAAGACGTTAACAGCACTTACTATATACAAATAAGAATTACAGCTCACACCGAAGAGAATAACCTGTTGTGACTCTAAGTAAAATAATTAAAAATAAACTATCCTTCACTTACAAGAAACGCATGAGTATTAAATTAACTATCCTTAGCTGTACTTTGGATTAAGTACAAAGACAGTAGGACAAAGCATCTCCATCATTCCAGACAGCCTACTTAAAAGGATCTATTTAAAAGAAATAAGCCAAAAAGCCCAAAATCTCGGCTATCATCATTTCCACTCAGTCTCATTAAAATCTTACTCATGTCAGAGAGCACCTAGGCTAAGGGAGTTCTGTAGCCTATGAACTCGTGGCTTGGCTAGTGATTTCCCATGCCACTTAGGTAAATTATTTAACTACTCTGTGATCATTTCTCCAACTGCCCAATAACATAAACACATTGTCATGGAAAAACATGTAATACTCTTAATCAGGAGACCTGCCACGTGGTCTCATGCTGGCTACGAACTCACTGTGAATATGAGTATGTCACCCTTCTCCCTGGGCCCTGTTTTTCCCTACCTGTAAAAGGAAGAAGCCATATCAGATGCATGCATGGAGATTCTATGTTCTAAATGCTTTCATCAGGCTAACTCACATACACTATCATGCAAAAAGAAACAATGCTCCTTATGAGGTTTCATAAAACACAAGAACATGTAATCTGGGTGAACCTAATTAGTAGAGGCCCTAGTAAAAAAAAATATTGCATACATAAATATTGGGAAGAAAAACATGATTGCTCTTCAAGACGACAGCCTCAAAAGTTCAGGCCAAGTACTTCTCAACTTGAATTAGGTACACCTGTCATTCATGAGAATTCACTGTGGGCTCTTTTTGAACCATATCTACTTTTTGCCTAGATCATCTCTTAATACAAAGAGCTCCATAAATTACTGCCTGCTGTGTTCCAGGAAGGCCTTCATTTTATTTGTAATTGGTAAACCATTTTAAGATTTAGGGAAGGTCCCTGCATTACAGCAATCTGGAATTTGGGAAATCAAGTCTGTATCTGCCTTATATATGTCCTATAATACAGATTCCAATTAAAAATGTCTTCTCAGCTTTGGTTTATCCACACATTATATTAAACAATTCCCATTCTTCCCATCTCCTTGGTCAGTTCGGTCTCCCTGAGTTAAATCTTTTCCAATTCTGTTGGCACCTTCTTCGCCTCCCAAGGAGACTAGGAAAAAGAGTCATCAAAATGAAAGCTAGTAACAAGGTAGAAGCAAGGGAAAATACATCATTGACAGATAAAATTTTCACCACTGTTCTCAGCATTATGACACAAAGTAAAATACATATCCTTTCCTTGCTTAAGTGCTTAGGCTACCAGCATAAAAAGATATTCTATCTGCTGAGAATAAACAAAACAGTTCTTGGATTTCTCTACGCAATTAATTGCTTTTAGGACTGCTTCACAAGGTGCTGTTATTTATGATCCTGGCAAGGATGCTACAGAAGCCATTCCTGTACTGGATGAACAGACTAGCTCAAAAGTTCCGAACAGTTTCTACCCAATGCAGTTAAGGGCATAACCTATCGACCACTTAGTAATAGCGCTTAATAGTTAAGTGATTCTCAATGGGAGTCAGGCAATCAACATCTTCAGAGGGCTTGTGTAGTATGTGATATGTATTTCCATACCCCCACTGGGTCTCAGTGGAGAATCACTGGATTAAATCATTCCTAAAATCTCTGAATAGAGAAGCCTACTGAGATTCTCACATAGACTCTTTGAAGGCAAGTGTCTTAATTTTTAGTAAGTTCAATATATAGACAATCATTCCAGCCATCTGAGTCTGTTTATTGAATTCCTCCATTTCATGGATGTTGTCCTCTACACTACTGCAGCCATGTATTCCCAGGCTCATACCCAATACCTTATTATTACCAATAACTACAACCCCTCCATAATCTCAACTTCATGCATCACCTATTTTTCCAGGTCCCTCCTTCTCCCTATAGTACCTTAACCCAATTATCCTTCAACTGCACCAGGACTCAAAACTACTATCTTTTCACTGACCCACTCCAATTGATTTCCACTCTTTCCTTCTTAAATTCCACAATCAATCATCATAATTAATCTCTTATATATACACTACTAAATCCCTCACCTCTCTCTTGCTGTGATACATTTGCTTAGCAGAACTGATTACTGCATGCACACATACACACACATGTATACACACATGCACATACACACCCATGCTGCCTGACTTTAGTTTTATAATATCAAATTTCAAGTTGGGTCCCTTAATGCTGCCTGACAAATCATACTTCACATCCCTAGGTTCATTTACTCTCTCAATCTCCCAAATGACTATTTCACATTTTCTCCTCTCTCTTCAAATCCTAATGCTACCTCCTCCCTTCCGCCCTCTTAAATGATAACCTGGCCACCTACTTCCCTGAGAAAACTGATGCAATCGAAGAAAATTCCAGATTCTCATGCCACATCTCCCCACCGAGCCACATTTGCATCCACATAACCCCTTTCCCATGTCTTTCTAGATTTACTTTCCTCTTCCTGTGCAAAGCCAGTCCCTCCACTTGTACACTGGAGCTCCTCCCTTCTACCTCCTCAAGAACATCACTCCAGCAAGTCTCCCTTCTCTCTCCTACTTCATCCATTTTTTTCACCTCTATTAGATCTTTTCCATCAGCGTATGAATACGCTGCGCTTGTTCTCATCTCAAAAATTAAAAACCTCAACCACATTTTTCTCTCCCGCTCTCACCTATTTCTTTGCTCCCCTTTCCTGCAAAAATTTTCAAGAGTCTTTTAGAGTCACTATCTCCAATTTTTCTCCTTTAACCTATCTGACCAAAACTGCTCTTCAAGGTCACTAATGCTAAATAGCCAAGTGTCAGCTCTCTGTTCTCATCCTACTTGACCTATTAGCAGCATTTGGTCTCCACCTTGAAACACTCTTCACTTTTGCTTCCAGAGTAAGACTCCACTCTCTTGGTTTTCCTACCTCACTGACCATTTTTCCCCAGTCTCCTTTACTGGTTCGTCTTCTCCCTATCTCTTGATGTTGCAATGTCCCTGGGCTAAGTCCTTGGTCTTCTTTTATGTACTTCATTCACTCCCTTGGTGATCTCATCAAGGCTCAAGGTTTTTTGTTTTTGCTCAAGGTTTTAAATGCCTTTCTCCCCAAACTCCACACATCTCTCTCCAGCTGGCTACCGGATATCTCCACTTGGAGGTCTAGCAGCAGGTCAAACTCAACATGTCCAAAACTGAACTACTGACCTGTGACCCTGTTTGCTTCATCTTGCAGCGGACTCATTTCAGTGGATGGCAACTAATGTTTAAAATTGTTCAGGCCCAAATTCTGTCATCTTCCTTGACTGCTCTCTTTCTCTCATACCTCATATCTAAACCATCAGGAAAGCATGCTGGCTCTACCTCACAATATATCCAGAATTTGACCTTTTCTTGTACCTTTCATTGCTACAGCCCCAATCTGAGTCATCCCTCTCTCTCATTTGGAACGCTGCAATAGTCCCCTAAGAGATCTTGGTTGCTTCTCACCCACAGAGCAGCCAGCATGATCTTTTTAGACCTTGTCAGATCATGTCAATCTCCAACTCAACACCTGGCAACAGCCTCCTAGTTTACTCTGAGTAAATGTCAAAGTTACTATGGTGGCCTTCAAAGCCCCAGATAATCTAGCCATTCATTACCTCTCTGACCTTCCTGCTTAGCCAGTGAGCGTCCTGCTATCTTTCAAACACACCAGGCATGCTCTCACCTTAGGGCTTTTGCTATAGCTGTTCCTTGTCCCTGGTATGTTCTTCTCCCAGATATCCATATGGTGAAACACCTCATCTCCTTGCTCAAATCTCAAGAAGACCTACCTTGAACCACCTTATTTAATATTGCAATCTACACAGCAATCTCAATGTCCCTAACTCTGCTGTATTATTTTCCCCCATCCCTTATCTAATATACTAATTGCTTGTATTGTTTATTGACTGTAGCCTCCTACCAGAATGAAAGCTTCTAACGGCAGATATTTTTAATTTGCTCACTGATATATCCCAAACACACAGACCAATGCTTGGCATGCAGCAAGTACTCAATAAATGTTCTTTGTATGAATGAATGAACACTTGAAACCAGTCTAAATTATAGACTAGAGAGGTCTGAGGCCAGCAGAAGAAAACTCAAATGGCCCAGATATCCTCAGTGCCTAAAGTATGCTCTCAGACAATTAGCTTCTTATAAAAGCTGTTATTTCTTCATATCTCAAAAAGGACTGTCACAGCACTGGTGTCCGGTGAATGATACTTAACCATACTAGAAACAAGTACAGAGGAAGTACGAAAGGAATGTCCTCTATTTCCACCTTTCCCTATAGATGACTCCATATGAAACACAGTCCTGTCTTCCTTCTCTGACTTGAAAAGTCACTTTTTTTTTTTTTTTTTTTTTTTTTTGAGCAGTCTCACTCTGGTGAGATCTCGTCTCACTGCAACTTCTGCCTCCCAAGTTGAAGTGACTCTCGTGCTTCGGCCTCCCAAGCAGCTAGCATTACGCGCACGTGTCTCCACGCCTGGCTAACTTTTGTATTTTTTGCAGAGGTGTTTCACCATGTTGGCCAGGCTGGTCTCGAACTCCTGGCCTCAACTGATCTGCCTGCCTTGGCCTCCCGAAGTGCTGGGATTATATACATGAGCCACCGCGCCTGGCCAAAAGTCACTTTTCAATACTACATAATTCAGGAATTAGAGAACGCAGGTCAGGCAAGGAGCTCATGTGGCTTTCAAAATGCTGAATTTATTCCCATGGATTAAGTACAGACTCTTACAAGTTAGAACTAGACGACTATCATTTATGTCAGCGGTTCTCAACTATGGCTGCATATTTGAGTCCTGGAGGCAGTTAAAAAACACTGCAACTGCACCTCCCTTGGGTGAGGCTCAGACAGCATACGTTTTAAAAGATTCCCAGGTGATTAAAGTTCCCAGGTGATTCCAAAGTGCAAACAAGTCTGAGAAGTGATGAGCTCTATGACCTTGGGGAAATTTCTTGGCTTCTCAGAGCCTAACACATATAGCTATTGTGAGGATCAAATAAGAGTTTGCATCAGCTGCTATTAATTAGTATCACTGCCACTTCTTTTTCTAACATCACCACCTTTCTACTATTACATTATCATTGGTAGCATCATTTCCTTCTTTCTATTGAGATTTAATTTACATATCATTAAATCCAGCCTTTTAAAAATATATGATTCAATGGTTTTCAGTATATTCATAAAGTTATGCAACCATCATCACCATTTAATTCTGGAACATTTTCATCACCCCAGAAAGAAATTCCATACCCATGAGCAACCTCTTCTCCCAGCCCCCGGGAACCACCAATCTACTTTCTATCTTTATGAATTTAACTACTCTGGATACTTCATGTAAATGAAATCCTATAACATGTAGCCTTTTGTGTCGGGCTTTTTTCACTTAGCATAATGTTTTTGAAGTTCACTCACATTGTAGCATATATTCATGCTTCATTTTTATAATTGAATAACAGTCTGTTGTATGGATATGCCACGTTTTGTTTTCAGCAGTTTTTCTCACTTTTTGGCAATTATGAATAATACTGCTATGAACACTCATTCACACTATTTTGTGTGCCCACGTTTCCAGTTCTCTTGGGTAAATAACCAGGAGTGGAACTGTTGGGTCATATCGTATTCTATGTTTAACTTTTTGAGCAACTACTACAAGCACCATTTTATATTTCCACCGTCAGTGTCTAAGGGTTCTAATTTCTCCACATCCTAACATCTGTTGTTATCTTTCTGACCCTAGCCATCCTAGTAAGTGCGAAGTGGTATTTCACTGTTGTGATTTGCATTTTCCTGATGACTAATAATGTTAAGCTTTTTTTTTTTTCTTCCAATACTGAACTGGGGTCTCTAGCTCTGTTGCCCAGGCTGGAGTACAGTGGCACAATCTTAGCTCACCACAGCACTGAACTCTAGGTTCAAGTGATCCTTCCTGCCTCAGCCTCTGCGGTAGCTGGGACTACAGATGCATGCCACCATGCCTGGCTGATTTTAAAATTTTTTTTGTAGAGACAAAGTTCTCACAATGTTGCCCAGGCTGGTCTTGAACGTCTGACCTCATGCAATCCTCCTGCCTCAACCTTAAGTGCTGGGATTTCAGGCATGACTCACCATCGCCAGCTGACGTTAAGCATCTTTTCATGTTCTTACTGACCATTTGTATATCTTCTTGCCTATCCAAATTCTTTGCCATTTTTATACTGGATTAGCTGTCTTTTTATTATTGAGTTGTAAGAGTTCTTTATACATTCAGACATATTCTGCTGATTCTTGTTAAGATATATGTTTTACAAATATTTTCTCTCATTTTGAGAGTTCTGTTTCACTTTCCTGACAGTGTCCTTTGAAGTATAAACATTTTAAATTTTGATGAAGTCCAATTTATGTATTTTTTCTTTGGTTGCTGTGTATTAGTAACTTTTAAGAAGAGACTAAAGGAAAAAGTTATGAAGAGATCCCATAACCAAGTAAATTGTTCAGACTTATAATAATCACTCATTAAATCATGAATTCCCATATAGAAAGCACATCTACTTTATCTGAATGGAGGGCAGGAAGGAATGCACTTCATCTCTTAGGCTTTTAATTAACTAGATTTTCAGATTAAATATTTGACCTTTGAATGTCAAATGTCCAAGAAACTGCAAAGAAATAAAAACTAAGTTAGATTTGTGTGTTTTCAGGGCTATTTGTTGCAACAGCTAGATGTTCATAATCCTTACACTAACTGGAATTGTTTTTTGAAATTAAGCATATTTAAATGATATTTTTAAGAGTTTCAAACAAATATTTTTTCTGCAACTGTACAAAACTAGTGGCATGGCATAACCTAAAACATTCTATTACTGCTCAATAAATATTAAATAGACAATATAATCCCAAATAATCAATTAGCATTATGTAATTTTCCAGTGTAATAATCCCAAAGTATCAATTGTGACTATAGTAATTTTTCTAACCAAAACGACAAAAATTGGTCATTATTAATCACTTGAAAAAGGTAACCAATACCTCTATTATGCTTTTTTACTTTGACAATCAACTTTTTTATTTAAAAAACTTTTTGGTTTAAAATTGTTAGTGGCACTAGTTGTATAACAATGTGAATGCACTTACTGCCACCGAAATGCACATTTCAAATGCTAAATCTTATGTACATTTAACCACAATTTTTTTTTTTTTTTTTTTTTTTTGAGATGGAGTCTCACTCTGTTGCCCAGGCTGGAGTGCAGTAGCACTACCTCGGCTCACTGCAACCTCCGCCTCCCAGGATCAAGCGATTCTCCTGCCTAGCCTCCTGGGTAGCTGGGATTACAGGCGTGCACAACCACACCCGGCTAATTTTTGTGTTTTTTGCAGAGATGGAGTTTCACCATGTTGGTCAGGCTGGTCTCAAACTCCTGACCTTGAGATCCGCCTGCCTCAGCTTCCCAAAGTTCTGGGATTACAGGTGTGAGCCACCGTGCCCAGTCTTAACCACAATTGAAAAAAGAGAAAAGGGAGGAAAATGAATGAGAAAAAAAAGAATAGGAAAAGCAGAGACCCCCTAAAACAAACCAGTCTGAGCACCTGCTGGCAGATAACACTTGGACATTCAAGAAAAGCAGGCTGAGGAAGGCACAGTTCACTGGGCACACAGACAGATCCCCAGCAAAGCAGGCTCTACAAACAACACGGAGGTAGGCTGCCCCTGAAAAGTAATATGACCGACCATATATCCACAGAGAACTTTGTCTCTAAAGTAAGATGCAGGGCTCTAGAAGGATGTCCTTCACACTTCCTAAGACCTGGATTGCATCAAAATGTCATTTACCATATCTTCATATTCAGGGATTCTCTAGAGAGAAGATAGTTAAGTTTCCTTCATACCACATACGACAGGATCCTCTTAAACAGGGAATTAAGTTAATTAATGGCAATATTTTGGCCTTTGGTTAACAGGAAACTAATATACTAGTATTGTCAAGGAAAAAAAAAAGCGATGAAACTTCAGGGCAAAGAACCATGAAAAATCCACAATGTACCTCTTTGTTTTGCATTTCTTTTAAGAACATTGTTTAGTGTCTAAAACAAGTAAAATGGCATTTTTTCAGAAAATACCTTTGACCATACTTCCAAAGTAATAAAGCATGTTAGTCCAGCTTCTCAATTTATAGCCACACGTGTACATTACAAGGCAATAGTTCTTTAATATATGAACTTGGGACACAGATTTTTCAAAAGGTAAAGGAAGCCAATGAAGATTTTGTGAAAATAGTTCTCATAAATATAGCAAGCACAACTGAATATAATTTTATTCTAAATTGATCCAATTATGTTCTAAATCTTAAACTTATTTTTATAGCGTAAATAGTCATGCCTTCCTATGGTAAATGCTCAACAAAGATCTGCTGAATAGATGAATGAGAAGGACCAAATCTTAATTTGAATTTGTTCTGGTAACAGAGAGAGACCCACATACATGAAAATCTCATTATTCTGGCTATTTAAAAATCAGAAAATAACAGATGTTGGTGATGTTGCAGAGGAAAGAGAAGTATGTATACACTGCTGGTGGGACTGTAAATTAGTTCAGCCACTGAGGAAAGCAATTTGGAGATTTCTCAAAGAACTTAAAACAGAATTACCATTCAACCCAGCAATCCCATTACTGAGTATACCCCCAAAGGAATGTAAATCATTCTACTAAAAAGGCACATGAATGTGTAGGTTCATCACAGCACGATTCACAATAGCAAAGACAGAATCAACCTAGATGCCCAACAGCAGTGGACTGAATTTAAAAAATGTGGCACACATACACCATGGAATACTACACAGCCATAAAAACGAAGAAAGTCATGGCCTTTGCAGCAACATGGACAGAGCTGGAGGCCATAATCCTAAGTGAATTAAAAGCAGCAACAACAACAAAAAAATAAATACCTCATGTTCCCATGTATAAGTGGGAGCTAAACATTGAATACACGTGGAGATAAAAAAGAGGACCAACAGACACTGGGGCTTACCTGAGGGTAGAGAGTAAGTGGGTGAGGGCTGAAAAACTACATGTCAGGTACTATGCTCACTACCTGTGACCTGGGTGACAAAATCATTTGCACACCAAACCCCAGCAACACACAATTTGCCCATGTAACAAACTTGCACATGTATTCCTTGAACCTAAAATAAAAGATGGAGAAGGAAAAAAAAAAAAACAAAAAACTGCTTAATCTTTCTAGGTCTATCTAGATTGCTTTAGTAATAAAATAGAATCTAGTATCCTTGCAATTCAATGTAACAGACACTTAAGATTCCTCCTAGAAAAAGGAGGAAGGAAGATGGAGAGAGGGGAAGAAATGGGGAGGAAGGAGTACCTTATTATGCTAAAGGAGCTTCTCTAATGATGACAAGGGTTAGATCAGACCTCAGGAAAGCTAAAGGGTGCCAATCTCACTTGACACTGAAGAATCTACCAAAAATTGAAGTGAAATATTCTATTTTCATAAAACTGGTCTTCTACTTGACCTTTATTGGGGAAGATGGGGTAAGCTCACCGTAAAATATGATTTTTCTCACTCCCTTCTGTAGTGTCTCATTCAGCATACTTGTTGAGGTAGCCAAGAGCTGTTAAGACAGAAAAACCCTACACAGGTAGCAAGTGTTAAAAGGCTATGTTATGGACTGAATTGTATCCCCCACCAAATTCTTATGCTGAAGTCCTAGCCTCCAGTATCTCAGAATGTGGCCCTACTTGGAGACAGGTCGACTGCAGAAACAGTAAGAGGAGGTCATACTGCAGTAGGTAGACCCCTACTCGACGTCACTGTTTTGCTTATACAAAGGGGAAATGGCACACAGGGAAAATGCCATGCGAAGGCCGGAGTTATGCTGCCCCAAGCTAAGGAACCACGGGAAGCTGGAAGAGAGGCCTGAAACAGCCCCTTCCTCAACACCTTCAGAGGGAGCACGGCCCTGCCAATACCCTGATTTTGGACTTCTGGCTTCCAGAACGATGAGACAATGCATTCATGCTGTTCTATGTCATATGGTTTGTGGTACTTTGTTACCATCACCCTAGGGAACTAATGCAGACCGTAAGAGGCCAGTGTGCCCTAGCCTACCCTTTTCAGATTGCACTTCAGATCCAGCCTTCTGCCTCACAGCCACTGCACTACACTATCCCCAGAACCAGTACCTCACTCTGTGAACTGCTGCAAAAGCACTGGTCTCCCTTATTTCAGACTTTATCTTGACTTTCTTCAACTGCCAAACCTCCCTGCACACCACTATGACATTAACAAAGATGCCTACTTCTTTGCATCAACCCCTTATTTAAAAACCTCGAGTGACTCACCAATTGTTATAGGAAAAAGACAAAATTCTCCTGACTGGCATTCAGGCCTCTCTCTAAGCGAGCTCCAAATGTTAGGTGATATTCTCTTAGTAACCCTGGAACGTACAACAGTGAAAGACCCTGTCTTCCTCTGTTGCCCAGGCTGGTGTGCCATGGCGTGACCATAGCTCACTGCAGCCTTGACTTCTTGGGCTCGAGTGATTCTCCCACCTCAGCTTCCCAAGTAGCAGGGACCACAGGCGCATGCCACCACAGCCTGCTGGTTTGTAACATTTCTGCAGAGATGGGTTCTCAACATGTTGCCTGGGCTGGTCAGAACACACAACTATTATTCTCTATGCTGTGCTTCCTTCTCCACTTGCCGCCCTCCCCTTTCAACAGTCCAAATCTTGACCTTGCTGTGAAAACTACTGTCAGGACACATTTTCTCCTTGAAGCTCTCTCTCTGTACTTAAGCATAATACCACAGCCATATTTCTGATTCTATGTACTTTACTGCCTGCATCGGTCATCTGTACTCATCACAGACTGCCTTGTGTACCCGGCATTTGAAAAGTACATGCAGGCCGGGCGCGGTGGCTCACGCCTGTAATCCCAGCACTTTGGGAGGTTGAGGCGGGTGGATCATGAGGTCAAGAGATCGAGACCATCCTGGTCAACATGGTGAAACCCCGTCTCTACTAAAAATACAAAAAATTAGCTGGGCATGGTGGCACGTGCCTGTAATCCCAGCTACTCAGGAGGCTGAGGCAGGAGAATTGCCTGAACCCAGGAGGCGGAGGTTGCGGTGAGCCGAGATCGCGCCATTGCACTCCAGCCTGGGTAACAAGAGCGAAACTCCGTCTCAAAAAAAAAAAAAAAAAAAAAAAAAGAAAAGTACATGCTTGGATTTCACAGCTGGACTAGGAGTTCCTTAATAATAGGGTCTATGTCTTATAATTTTGGAGATACTTCTCAAAGACAAAGACAATGCTGGGCCTGTTATAGGCAACCTCTAAATTCTTACTGAATTAACTATTAAACGTACATGAAAAATTCCTAGAAATGCTACTTTTGGCTTTTCTATCAATCAGGGAATTGAAATTGGAACACATCTACAGATTTCACATAATACTAATGGTTCCACATATATCTGAATAATTTAAAACTTAAAAGGAACAAGGTGGGAAAAATGAGTTTAGTCCCAAGTTACTTACCATTCTTCATCACTACATTGGACCACACATTGGCATTCAGGGCTTGGACAATTCGCTTTACTCCTGTAGATTCTGGGAAGTCATCTAATCAGGGAGAGGAAATATATATATATTTATATACAACACTGACACATATATACATATACATTCATAAAAATGCCTGTATATATCCCCTGAGCTATATTTTCAAATGATTGTGGTTTTGTTATCTTGTTTAGCTGTATGTTCACATCATACAAGGAAAAAAATAAAACAAATACAGAGCTTGGAGCTCGTGATAAGAATATTCTAGAAAAACTCTTTTCCCCTCTGGCTGTCTGAGGACTGACCACCATCCTGAACGACACGGTAACTGTTCAAACTGGAAAGTTCATGACCAACCAACTACATCAGAGAAAACAAATGGTCATTGATGTCCTTCACCCCGGGAAGGCAACACTACCTAACACAGAAATTTGGGAAAAAGTAGACACTGTGTACAAGACCACACCAGACGTCATCTTTGTATTTGAATTCAGAACTCATTTTGGTGGTGGCAAGACAACTGGCTTTGGCATAATTTATGATTCCTTGGACTGTGCAAACGAAAGCGAACACAAACATAGATTTACAAGACATGGCCTATGTAAGAAGAAAAAGAGCTCAAGAAGGCAATGAAAGGAACGCAAGAACGGCATGAGGAAAGTCAGGCGGGCTGCAAAGGCCAGTGTTAGTGCTGGCAAAAAGCCCAAGGAGTAAAGGTGCCGCAATGATGTTATCTGAGGCCGTTACAGATTTTTTTTATGAGAAGATTAGTGAGCTAAAAACGTTCCTGTGGAAAAAAAAGAATGTTCTAGAAACTAAAACAGATAAACATAAAATATAAGGCAGTTATATAATGAAGTTATCCCCACCAATGGAATCTATTTATATTCTGAAAATGTAAGATTCCACTTGTTACACACATTCCTAGCATAGTACTAGAGATACCAATCTATACAGAATGAGTCTCCTGAAGGCAAGAAGAGTCTTCGTGTTAATAGCAAGCCATAAAATCATGTAAATGCACTATCCTCTGCCTGAAGCCACAGAATAATAAGTGTTATTTGTGATCAAGAAAGGTAGATTGAGTGAGAAGTGAAATGACTACAAGTGTACGAGACAGGCAAAGGGTCATTACAACAACTCAGTTTAGTTTATTATTAGTATCATCCTGCTTCTGGAATTTGACTGACACTACTCAAAATAACAGGGTTGTAATCCCATAGTGTACCAAAAAGGTGGTATTCTTAGCCACAACATAGGAATGTTTGTGTAAAAATGAAATGGAGACCTTGCAGATGTTGAGGATTATAAGGCTGCATCTGCAAAATAATGACAGAAATAGCTTTCATGTGGTTAAAAAAGAAAAGTCTCCTAAGAGTTTACAGAACATATCCACACAGAACCTGCCTCTAGGGGCCAGCCTTGCCCTGGGTGGTTTAACAAGAAGAACACAGTTAGATGTCAGAATATCTGAATCTGAACCCAGGCTCAGCCACTTATTAGCTATTTGATCAAGGGCTCACTTGTCCCATTCTCAAAGACAGTGGAAACACCACCACACTACGCACATCTCTCCTACAGGAAAGATGCACTGGAAGTGATGAGTTACTGGTGTAACCTTCCCCCTGCACTGTGACCGCAGGAATCTTGTCTAACTGAGCTCATATGCCCATTGCCTAGCAGTGCCTGAAAAACAGTAAGCACTCGGCAACTGTAATGGGCTGATGAGCCATTTAAAGAATATCAACCCATCAACCTAACAGAAATATAGTCATTAAATTGAAAATACTCTACCAAGGTAAGTTTATCACCACCAATGTTTGGATGAAGACCTAAAAATCATGTTTATCTTAACTGTGAATGACTTAATTCTCAAAAGAATAATATTTTAGATGATATAACCAGGAATCAAAAATGTGGTCTGAAATGAAGAGCTAGTACCAATAAGATGAAAATTAATACAAACTACCATAAAGTCCTATATTCACATTTGAATAATACATGCAAGCAAAAGATGAGGAAGTATGGCTTAGGAATAGTTTGTATTTTAAAAGTCTAGGAAGGTTTTCATTACCTTACCTGAAGACGACATATCAAAACACCCATTTTAAGATTAAGCTGAATTGGGCCAGATGCAGTGGCTCACGCCTGTAATCCCAACACTTGGGGAGGCTGAGGTGGGCAGATCACGAGGTTAGGAGATCGAGACCATCCTGGCTAACACAGTGGAACCCATCTCTACTAGAAATACAAAAAATTAGCCAGATGGCCGGGCGCGGTGGCTCAAGCCTGTAATCCCAGCACTTTGGGAGGCCAAGGCGGGTGGATCACGACGTCAAGAGATCGAGACCATCCTGGTCAACATGGTGAAACCCCGTCTCTACTAAAAATACAAAAAATTAGCTGGGCATGGTGGCGCGTGCCTGTAATCCCAGCTACTCAGGAGGCTGAGGCAGGAGAATTGCCTGAACCCAGGAGGCGGAGGTTGCGGTGAGCCGAGATCGCGCCATTGCACTCCAGCCTGGGTAACATGAGTGAAACTCCGTCCAAAAAAAAAAAAAAAAAAGCCAGGCATTGTGGCACATGCCTATAGTCCCAGCTACTTGGGAGACTGAGGCAGGAAAATTGCTTGAACCTGGGAGGCGGAGGTTGCAGTGAGCTGAGATCACACCACTGCACTCCAGCCTGGGCGACAGAGCAAGGCTCCATCTCAAAAATAAAAAAGATTAAGCTGAATTAATACAAGAACATTATTCAGACAAAGGGCTATGAGAAACACAATGGTATGAAGGAGCAGAGATTCCAAAATGGTAATAGTCAAATACAGACTCGCAAGGACAAGACAAAGTAAATTCCAGTGCCAGAAATCACACAGGCTCACATACACAAAACAGGGCCTAAGTTTCAGGTGATCTAGAAAAACAAAGAAGAAGAAGATGTACTCGCTTATTTTCCACATTCTTTAAAATAGGCAAAGAGAAAAACCAACCTTTTTATTTCGGTTTTGTTCTCTTCTAGCAGGTTTTATTCTCAAACGTAATATTTTGGAAAAATTGTAAATAAAACCAGAATATAGAAAGATATTTCCTAATTCCTTAAAAAAAACAGGTTTCATGAAATGACTGCTTATGTCTTATCTATGTATTGTAATTCACGTTGGTTGCCCCTGCCCAGAATGCCTTTTGGAACAACTGGTATCTTCACAATGCCACCTCTACACGGGTCCTCTCACTAAAAGCCGAGGATTTTTTTCTAACTTCTTCCCCATGGAGCAGCTGACATGTGACAGTTCACAATGCTAACACCATCTCTGCACTTTTAAACACAAATAAGCTCTCCTGTCTCTAAAATACCACACCACCACTATTTCTTCTATAATATTTATGACATTCCACTTGGTAATTGAATTATCTGCATGTAAGTTTCATCTCTTGTACCAGATTATAATGTTTTGGTGAACCAAAAACTGTCTTATCCTGGTAGATCCCACAACAGGTGTACTTCAAACGAAAAGGATGAGAAAAGAAACGGGGAAGGGAAGTAGAAGAGGGGAAGAAATAGAAGGTCCAGCAATAGCGCTGGACAGCAATTGCAGAGCTACATGGGGTGGAAGTAGGGAGTCAAATGTGGGTCTGTTTTTGGCTTCGAATGTCCCAAAACCATTCAAAGAGATCTGAAATGTCCCCTGGGATTCCTGGGAATTCAGCCTTAGGTTACTGTGAATTCAAAATAAGAAACATCAACTTTAACTACCAAGAAGGTCTAACCCTCCTTCTTGGTTAGGAAAGGATAAAGAATTGCGGAAATGACAAAGATTTTAGAGAGCAGCCCTATACCTTTATCCGTAAGAAAAACAGACATTTTCAAAAGTCCTAAAATAGGTGGTAAAACCAAATAAATGAATTATTATACTAAGTGTAATACTACGTCGATGGATTTTGCTTAAATCTTTCAAACAGCTAGGGGAAAAAAGTTTCTTAAATTTTGCTGTGATTCTTCTTCTCTGAATTAAAATCATCTCTCATATCTGAATCTAAGTGCCATGTTTTCTGCTAACACATAAACACTTACCATCCTCCTCAGGCAACTCCTCTGGACTAAGTTCTACCAATTCAAAGCCATGTTTGATGCACCATTCTTGAGCTTTTTGTCGGTTTACACCTAAAATAATATGCAACAGAATCTTCATAAGTAAAAAGAAAATAAAATGTGACTACTCCTGCAATATTCTTCACAAATCTCAATGTGTTTCCCTTAATGTCAATGTTATTCTAAAGGCATCTAAAATAATAAAATGATTTCTCAGCCCTGAAGTATCCACTCTTTAAAGAAAAAAACTAAATATTACAAGATTCCAAAGAAAAATAGCTGAAAATACTTTCATAAAGCAATAAAGTCACATGGAATGTACTGTCCTAAGTTAAGGAAACAGATGTACTCTGTCTACCAAGGAATGGCAAATGCATGTACCAACTACTATCCCATCCATATGCCTTACCATCTTCTGACACTCTATCACAGACCAAGATCATCACCTCAGGTAACCATGCTTCTGCCAGTGGAAGCCATGAGGAGACACTATCAAGACCTGATTTCTAGAGGGAACAAAAAATATAAACAAAAACAGAAAAGAGATAGTAAGATAAATTGTAGGGGGGCTGGAAAATGAATGCAATAATTTATTATTCAAGTCTTCATAGAAAACAAATTCTTACTTGTGTGCTGTCAAAGTAAACCACAAATGCTTGGACAGATTCTGCAATCTCTGCAGTAACAAGAAATTTGTTTGGTACCACACATAGATTGATGTCCGCTGAATAGTATTTATTATCAATGGTCCAGGGATAGAATCTCACAGCATCATTGGAAGTCACTTCCACAGTAAGATCTTCTGTTCCAAGGATATCTAAAAATAAATGACAAAATTATCGATGCATATTGGTTTTGTAAAGTGCTGGTACTTTTGCTGTTTCCTTTTATGTGAGGATTTCAAAGGACCCTGCATTTCTTAGCTTTAATCCTATCTTCTCTGATCATCTGATTATAAAAGTTATGGTGATATAATTTAAGTCATTGACTTTTTCTCTTTAAGAACACAAAAATCATTGTGAACTAGGTTAGACAGCAGTAGAGGAAAAAACAGTCATAACTAAATATCCAGAAAAAAGCAAGTAGAAGACAAAGAATGACAACAGTATTAATTGTATTGCTTAAGTACTTCATGGGAGGTAGATTATAACGATCTTCCAGAGTTTGTAACTATTTTGTACTTATTGCAAACTAAAAGGAAGATAGGATTAAGGCTAAATCATTATTAAAATAGAAGAGCTAAATATATTTCTTATACTGAATGCTTACACATTAATGCAGCTAATGAAATAAAAGAATGGATACTGATATATGACCCCAATTCTATTTATATTCAGCCCTGCTCACATTCTTTGAAAGCCAACCCAAATTCTTTTTTGATCAAGACAATTCTGGTAAATTTTAAATGTGTAATAGCCAAGCAAATTACTGTAAATATTCTAGATTATAACTAAATCTTTCAGAAATCTATGTGCAGCATATATACACTAGGAAATTCTCATAGTATGAGACAAATCAATGATGAACAACTAAATAGAGACATGGTTATGTAGCCATGGAAGCATTTTGCTTCCATTATGTTATATAATATTTACAACTGAAAGAGAAATTAGAAATTGTTCTAACCTAAACTCCCATCTCTCACACCCATAACCACAACCTTTACTTTATACAAACGTGGAAAATGAGCTTACAGAAGTAAAATGACATGCCATTCATTGACTTATCAGAAGACTACAGTCACAAACTCCTCATCAATGCAACCTAAGATGAACGTATAATGAAATGTGCCTCAAACTCATAATTAGCAAGACACTGAAAACTAGAAATTAAATTTTAAATCCCAGAGCTAACATTATATGTTTGAAAAGCTGCCATCATTTTTGCTCAACATAAAGATAATGGGGAAATTATTTAGTCCAAAAGACTGCTAGGAATTATGTATCAAGTATGTGTGTATACACACATGCATTCTTCATTAGTAAAGTTTCATCACGTGGTTAAGAAGAACTAATCTTCTGAAAAATGAAAGGCTGGCCTTTTTTTAACAAAAAAATAAATAAACTTAAAGCTTTATCTTTGATGTAAAACATATCATGAAACTAACTTAAAAATTTTTTTCACCAAAAACAGAATTGTTACTCTTAAATTAATAGAAGCTCTATGTCAATATTTGAAAATCTGAGTGTATCCCATCTCTTTAAGAAATCAGCAGGTCTTTCTACTTAATTTCTACCTGAAGTCATAATCTTTTACAGTACTTAGTGTCAGTCAGTTCCATAGCAACCAGCTGCTAAGTCCCTTATGGAACATTAAGTCAATTTCAGGTGGGAAATAGGAGAAATAGGTAAGTTATTAAAATCAAAGACATTGTTTTTATGTAAATCTTTCACAGAAAAACAAAAACTATCAGGCCGGGCGCGGTGGCTCATGCCTGTAATCCCAGCACTTTGGGAGGCTGAGGCGGGTGGATCACGAGCTCAAGAGATGGAGACCATCCTGGCCAACGTGGTGAAACGCCGTCTCTACTAAAAATACAAAAAATTAGCCGGGCGTGGTCGTGCGTGCCTGTAGTCCCAGCTACTTGGGAGGCTGAGGCAGGAGAATTGCTTGAAACCGGAAGTTGCAGTGAGCCTGGATTGTGCCACTGCACTACAGCCTGGCGATAGAGTGAGACTCTGTCTCAAAAAAAAAAAAAGGAAAAGAAAAAAACAAAAACAAAAACTAGATCAAAGTCTACATTGCATTCAAATCTAACACTCCAAACTTCAAGAAGTTGGCATAGCAACACGTGGCTGTGTTTCTAAGAGCTCAATACTGGCACAGCACACATGCCACAATATGCTGGTAAATACACATAGAAAGAAAGTAAACCAAGGAGAAAAGCAAAAAAAAAAGTATGAACTAATTTTTTAACGGTAAATTTCATTCACAGGTAATTTTTTAAAATAGCAAAATGAGTATTTTTCAAAGGAGGGAAACACAAAGAATAAAATACAGTAATGAATTCGCCTGTTGCTAAGGGGCAAAGTACAAAGGCAGGGGGACTAATATTCCTATCGTGGCTACAGTCGGTTCTTGATTATTTCCTAAATTGGTTGTTAAAAACTGGAATAAAAAAAACTGAGGTTATGCTTTCTTTGCTCTTCAACATGAGAAATAAAAAATCAATTAAAATGGCATCACTAACTGCAATTTAAAATTACTAACTGCAATTTAAAATATTTAGATCCATTAATGATGGCTCGTTTTATTAATGTTAAGAACACAAAAGAACATACCAATGTTTGTTTCTCGAAGTGCTTACAATTTCAATTTTATACTTTCATTTTCAAATGATTAAGATACTTATTTAACACAGATGAAGTTTTTCCTTCTCTTTTCTCCAAACCTAGATAGGAATGGAACCATTAAGTTGGGAATATAAATTTCACATTTCAGTGTTTCAGGAGCTAGTGGGCTTTGGTTTTTGTTTTATTCTCTGTGCTGCCTAAAACAAGTTGGTAGCTCAATTTACTTATCAGGTTTGTTTTTGGTAACATTTTATGTGTAATCGGATGCTTTCTTCAAGGTTACATATGGACTTTATTATCACATCTGTGCCATCTTAGAACTAAGGATAGAACAGTGAAGACTGTTTCATTCCAACTCTTATGATCGATATCATAATGTAGAGTTTAATTTAAAAAATATAAATGTCTACACTGAATATAGCTTTCTTCCCTCATGTTTTCTATTTGATTTTCAAATGCTTAACAAGTTTATTTTTTTCAAATTAAAACAAAATCATTGAAATTGTGTACATGGCTAAAGGTTTCTGGAGATCAGCTAATATAATTCACTCATTTTACAGATAAGAAAACTGAAGCCCAGGAAAAAAAGAAGCCACTTGCCTAATAGGAGCAGAGGCTAAAACTGGATTCAAGTCACCAACATTCTTTTCTACTACACGGTGATGTACAATGGATCCTACTTGAGTCTCCAGTAGTCACAAGCCAAAACTAACCTATGGACCTAAAGTATGCTCTGTCCTTTTAGGAACACCAAAAATAATAGCCAGAATGAGGGCACAACTATATATGGATCTGTAGCACAATTAACCCAACAGAAAGCTGTCTATGGCATTTAGGTATTTCTATGTCAAAAATGAGTCAAGTGATCTTGAGGTGGGTGGGTGGGTGTGTGTGTGTGTGTGTGTGTGTTTTGCCAGACTTCCTAGAAAAATGTGCAGTGGGCTCACTCCTTTGTCCTTCACTAAATTATTATGTTGTAGACTCCAATATGCACAAAGAAAATCAAGAGCAGCTTTCCCCTCCTCCTGGTGGATGTCAGCCTGTCTCATCCACAGTGTTGGCAGCCACCTGGTGGAGCTAAAATACATCATTTTTTAAGAGACAAACACTAGGTGATTACTTGCCAGGTCTGTTACTATAAACTCCATTTCACAGCATAAAATAGTTAATTTGCTTTTACAATGGAAGTTAGATGCCAATCCAGTTCTAGTTGCAAGCATAAACCTTTCTTTCAGTGTTAAGTGCAAGCATAAACCTCTATTCCTATTTGAGAAACTTTTTACAAAGCCATCAATTCTTCAATAACTCCCATTTACTTTCTCACATCCTTGGTCAACTTATTTTCCCTATAATCCAATATGGTAAATTACAGAAAAGAAAGATTCAAGAGCTTTGAAGGAAGTTATGTGCCAAGACAACATTTCAGTTCAGTAATCCAACATCTTCCTCTTTTTATTCAGCTTTCTACTATTCCCTGTCTATCCTAATAATGATCCTTCGCTCAGAAAAAGTACAAATGTGGTAAGAAATCAAATGAAAGAAAAGAGGCAGCTAGCTTTCTATGGTTCAGAAATCAGTAAGAAGTGATACTCTTTTTAGCATGAATTAGAAACCAAATTGAAGTCCAAGGTGAATTCCCCGAACACCACAATATCTCTTCTCCTATATACACACACACACACACACACACAACTTTTATATATAAACATGCACACACATAACCCTTACCTTATGCCCTCAACTATCCACCTCAGCCAAAAATGACAAATGCTTTCTAAACTAGGCATGTTGATAATGTTGCGGATTTTTTGTGTCTCCTTCAGTAGGATAGTTAAGTACACTTTTAATATCAGTAGTACTAATGTGCACTTAACCAATCATGACATTCTTTGTGAAGCAAAGTTGTCCAGTGGTTAAATCATGTTTTCTATGCCTTGAGGGAAGTGACACCTGCCACCTCAAATTAAGATGATCCCTCTGGACACCAGCACTCTTCTTAAAATGCAAAGTTGGTTTTATTCTTTCTCATAAACTGAAACTGCCTTTACAGCCAGGTGTCATAACCTCTCACCCCAGATATGAGTGTCTTTCATGGGATCCACTCTTCTGGAGGCCCAAGGGTCTTCTTTCTTCCCTTTGTGAAAGCAGTTACTAATGAGAAGGGAGAAGGGCATGGAGAAGACAGACAGCACAGACCTGGGGTCGGACAGGCCTGCGTTTGCCATGCTGGCTCTCCGCAAGGCCGTGCGCAGATTAACCTCTCTGTGTCTCATTTCCTCACCTGCAAATGGGGATGAGAACACACCTCAAAAGGCTGAAATGAATTAAATGAAATTATGTCGAAGAAAGTACAAGCACTGGGCACAGAGTAGGCCCTTAGTAAATGTTCATTTGCTTCTTCCCAACTCACTTTTTTTCACATTTGTTACAGCACTCCTGACTAGACGTACGTGAGAGATGCACTGAGGATATTAAGAAACGTTACACTTAGGAAATAACCATCTCCTTTAAGCTGCTCTGGCCTTGCCCTTCTACCCCAGACCACCCCCTAAAATAAACTTGAAATTTTTCTTTTCCACTGCTAAGGCATATGCTGAGACAGAAGAGAAGGCAATTAGGAAAATTATAGGAGGCAGAAGAGTCTGACGTCAGCTGAAAGGAAAAGTAGCCATTATGAAAGAAAAAAAAAACAAGTAAAATGTGACTTGGGAAAAATACAAAACCTAGAGTTTTCATTAACCAGAATAGCAAAAGACACTTTTAAAAAATATATTAGATTCATACTGTTGCAACCAATTACAATTTCTTAGCCACAACTTCATGAGACTGTCACACAAGGTGGGTGCTGCTGTGAAATATTTTGTAGCAGTTGTGAAGAGGTTAGTCCCTAAATACTGAAAGTAGATTATACTGCTGCAGCGGAAAGGGCCTTTAGCGTGGTAGTACTTAAAGGTTAAAACTGCGCAACATGAGAGTTGGGACTTTACAGACAAGTGTCAGGAAACTCATATCTGAGATTCTGTGTAATTATACCCCAGACTCCTGATGCAAGTATATGAAGGATTTGTTGCAGTCTGTATGACAGGTCAGTCAATGGTGTACTATTTATTGACTTGCTGAGGAAAGAGTAATTGGGTTGAGTTAAAGCAACACACTGCTTTAACAATAGTACAGAGATTCTGGGTTGCTTACAACACTTAATTACCTCTCCCTGATACACCGCTTTTCTCTGCTTAAACTTAAAATTCCCATTTCCACATGCTTTTAAGCTTTTTATATCACAGCGGAAACATTTTAAAGCTGAAGCAGAGGAAATCCAACCCAGTTCTCCTCTTTTTCCTCAAGTTTACTTTCTCCCATTAGTCATCTGGAATTGGTCACCACAGCTTCATCTTAAAATAATTGGGGCAAGTGGGGGGTAGGGGAGGGAATGGTGTCTGCTTGCCTTTAGAAGACCTTACAATGCAGTCAGAGACAAACACATACAAGAACATAAAGAAGCCATCAGGAAAGGGAGGAAGAACATGGAAAAGGGTTTTACAAAAATCAACCAGGAAACATCAGCCTAAGTTTTATGGGCTGCATGCAAAGACCACTTTGTCAATCCTAGTGGCACAGCTGATGGACAATTCTTACCCATATTTTAGAGGTGTTGGACACTTCCCTGAATTCCATTACCAGTTCTAAATACACCCCTAAAGCAGTGGTTCTCTATGAGGATGTGATTCTCCCCAACCTTGCCAAGGGTACATAGGTCAACACCTGGGGACATTTTTGGTCATCACAACAGTGAGTAGAGGTCAAAAATACTGCTGAACATCCATCCTACAATGCACAAGACACCCCCACAAGACAAGAAATTATCTGGCCCAAAAGATCAACAGTGCCAAAGCTGAGGTAATCTAAAGCAAAGAAACCTTGTGGAATTTACTTAGCTGTATTCATGAAAACAAAATAAAACTTCTGGAATGCAAAATTGGTTTTATTCTTTCTTGAGGAGCTGAAATTAGTCATTACAGCCAGGCATCACAATCTTCTAACCCAGATAAAAAAATATCTTCTATTTATATCTAATAAAATCCATCTCTGATAAAGTCTATCTCAAGTGTCTTCTTTGATTATTAACTGTAAAAATTATTTGGCAATTATCCTTAGAAGCTTTGAAAATAATCTATGAATGGTAGATTTCTAGAAGAATTCATAAGCCTAAACAGGACAATTACGAGATAAAAATAATTTTCTGGCTGGGCACGGTAGCTCACGCATGTAATCCCAGCACTCTGGGAGACCGAGGAGCGCAGATCACAAGGTCAGGAGTTTGAGACCAACCTGGCCAACATAGCAAAGCCTTATCTCTACTAAAAATACAAAAATTAGCCAGGCATGGTGGCACACGCTTGTAGTCCCAACTGTTCGGGAGGCTGAGGCAGGAGACTCACCTGAACCTGGGAGGCAGAGGATGTGGTGAGCTGAGATTACACCATTGCACTCCAGCCCGTGCAACAGAGTTAAGACTCTGTCTCAAAAAAAAATTCATATTCAAGCGGTAATTTCTCATAAACAAATCAGCATCAAGTAATAAAGCCTTACAAGAAATGTCAATTTTTCATAAACAAATCAGCATCAACTAATAAAATCTTACAAGAAATGCTCAGGATGCCAACATCTGCAGTAGATGCTAATTTACTCTAAAAAAAAAAGAGAAACATGTTTGAGATGAGATGAAATTTCCAAAACACAGTAAGTTTAATGAATAATGAAGAACATTCATTCTGTAGCCCCTGCACTCAAATACTGAAAATAAGCTTGATCCATTAGAAAATGTCAGAAACCTAACAGATCCAATGTCCCAGCATCCAAAAGGTCCCTCTAAAAGGGTAAAATCATTATTGGGCAACAGATGGTCACGAATCATGGAAAACAAAACACTAATAAATAAGGCATTACTGAAAGTAAAAACTGTGTTTCAAGACACCACCAGGAAAACCAAACCCAAGCCACAAAATAGAAGAAAATGTTTGCAAATTATATGTCAAAAAGCGACTTGTAAGCAGAATATGTAAAGAACTTTTTCATTAATAAGAAGACCAAAAAAAAAAAATTAAAAGCGGGAAGAAAAGGGCCAGGCATGGTGGCTCACACCTATAATCCCAGCACTCTGAGAGGCTGAAGTGGGCAGATTGCATGAGTCCAGGAATCCAAGATCAGGCTGCCCAACATGGCGAAACCCCATCTCTATCAAAAATACAAAAAATTAGCCAGGCAGGGTGGCACACACCTGTCATGCCAGCTTCTTGGGAGGCTGAGACACAAGAATTGCTTTAACCCCAGACGCGGAGACTGCAGTGAGCCGAGATCACACCACTGCACTCCAGCCTGGGCAAAAAAGTGAGACTCCGTCTTAAAAGAATAAGTTTAAAAAAAAAAAAAAAAAAAAAAAAGTGGGCAAAACAGATTTGAATAGACATTTCACCAAAGGAGACATTAAAATGGACTATATGCACATGAAAAGATTCTCAACATCATGAGTTATTAAGAAAATGCAAGTCACAACCACAATGAGATACTACTTCACATCCATTAGAATGGCTATAACAAAAATACAGACAATAACAAGTATTGCCAAAGATATGGAGAAATTAGAATCCTCATTCATTGCTGATGGGAATATAAAATGCTGCAGCCGCTCTGGAAGAAAACAGTTTGGCAGTTTCTTAAAATACTGAATATAAATTTACCATATGACCCAGCAATTCCACTCCTAGGCATCTACCCAAGAGAAAAGAAAACAGATGTCCACATGAAAACTTGCACAAGAATGTTCATAACAACATTATTCACAACAGCCAAAAAGTGGAAACAATCCAAACGTCCATCAACTGATGAACGGGTAAACAAAATGTGGTATATCCATACAATGGAATATGAAGTACATGTTACAATATAGATGAACTTCAAAAACATTATGCTACGTGAAAGAAGCTAGACACAAGACCACATATTATGATTCCATTCATATAAAATGTGCAGAAAAAGCAAATCTATGAAGACAAAAAGTACATTAGTGGTTGTGTGGAGCTGAGGAGTGACTGCAAATAGTCAACAAAGATTTTTCCAGGGTGATGGAAATGTTCTACAATCAGACTGTAATGATGGTTGCACAAATCTGTAAATATATTAAAAAACAACTCTACAATTAAAACAGGGAGATTTTATACCATTTAAATTATATTCCAAAAAGCTGCTGAAAAACACAGAAACTGGGAGATAAAGACCCCAATATTAACTGGGTAGGTGATTGAGACATATAATGTTTTAGGTGCTTAGAACAGTGGATGGCATATGTGAACACATCTGGTCAATATTTGCGGAATGAAGTTAACTTTTTAAAGTCAGATAGCTTAAAAAAAAAGGATAGAATTCAGTACTCAATCCACAGATTTTTTTTTTCACAGAAATCCTGTATAACCCCAGAAAAATTCAGACAGAATAGCCACCCTGTTACATCAAGATCAGTGTGTTGTTTACTACCAAATGATCAAACATTTTCCTGATCTGAGCAGGCTGGAGTTTGTTCCAAAAGCAGTGATACTTTTTTCCACTTCTGTGTCAAACCAGCCATCAGGTCTGTATGGAAAATTACACTCTAAATAGGCTTTTGTTACTGAACCTAAAATAACATAAAGCCTCTTTAATAGTTTCACAACAGGCCAGGCGTGTTGGCTCACACCTGTAGCCCCAGCACTTTGGGAAGCCAAGGTGAGCGGATTAACTAACTTCAGGAGTTCAAGACCAACCTGGGCAACACGGCAAAACCCCTTCTCTACAAATAATACAAATATTAGCCAGGTACAGTGCCATGCGCCTGTACTCCCAGCTACTTGGGGTGGGGAGGGGGCTGAGGCAGGAGAAATACTTGAGCCCGGGAGGTGGAGGTTGCACTAAGCCAAGATCACGCCACTGCACTCCAGTCTGGGCGACAGAGCGAGACCTTGTCTCAAAAAAAAAAAAACCTGAAAACACAGTTTCACAACTCTTCAGGTCAAGCTTAACCTATGTCAATATTGTTTCCTGAATAAGTAATTATTAGAGATGTATTTGTGGTATCTGTGTGTACTGGCTCCAGCATAAATACGATGTCCAAATTACCATTCCTGCCAGAAAATTTAAAATAATTTTCATACCTTAACCTTAAAAAAATGATTTTATATCAGACTGCATTATTTGTTCAAGTGTCATCATTTGCTGAGGAATTATTGGGACATACTCCATGAGGTAAAAGGCAGCAAGCTGTTTAAACCAAATGACCACCACATACTTTCTAGAGTTTTTAACCTTTTGCCATACAAAAACAAAGCAGTTAAGACGGTCCAGAAATAAACGTCCGACTCTCAACATGCTCAGAACCCTCCAGGATGATACAATATTCTCTGCATCGTAAGTGGTTTTGTACAATTTGGGCTGATGTGTAATATTGTTCCACTGGTATTTCTCCTCCTACTCTCCACCAGCCCCTCATTTATGGGTATGCCATTTAATGAAAGGACACCTTATAATCCTTTCATTCATCAAGAATAGCCAAAAGACTAGTCTAAAACCTCACATGAAAAGTCAAATTCTTTACTCCACAAAACAAACTGCACACCGATAGAGGCATTTTCATTTATTATTTAACTTATCCTACTTCACCTACTAAGGTTCCAACTACCGTCAAAGAATAAAATAATTGTAAACTGATTTTGAGAGCCATAAAAGTTTTCATTTTAATAGTAAAATTGTCTACTGCAATTCCTCTTACTTCTACCTGCACTTTGGATACAGTCTAGCTGCTAAGAAGTTAACCATATTTTACATGTTTAGAATTAAATCTTGGCTCCCCAGCTTTTAGGAACTCAACAACTTTGGGAAACCACGGCTTTACTGAGCTTTATAATTTCGCATACATACATACATACATACATGCATACTGGAATGTAACGTGGACTGTTTTTTAAGTCCCTTTGGGTCTGGAGAAAATATGAACATTTAAGCTTATCTTCCCCCTTAGATTGATGACAACCTCCCTCTTTTAATAAACATAAAAATCAGTCCTCCTTTTAGTGTTGGTTGAAAAAGTATAAATACATTAAGTATCACAGCTAAAAACAATCAGTTCCCTCACCTCAATCGGTTGAAATCACTGCCCTCGTCCGACCATCTACTGAATCACTCTGTGACGACAACTCCAGACCCTTGTGGTAGATCTTGCTGGCGCAATCTTCCATTCTTTGAAGAAATTAAAGACTTGGAAATATACAATCAAAGGCAGAGTCCTCTTACCACAACAAAATAAGTAACTTTGCTTAAGCAAAAATTACCTATTCCCAGAGTAAACCAAAGGGTACCTGAAGAAGCTACAGAAAAATGCACGTTGGAAGACTCAAGCCTTTATTCCCATTCTGTTCCTACACAATGGTGTCAAAGCAGCACAAGCCTCTCCCTTTGAAATTACGATGTTCTCTTTAGTAAATTACTTCAAGATACTTTTGCAAGTATAGGAGGGGTCTGACAGACCTAGAAACAAACTATCAACCTTGCGGAAGAATGCATGTTTTCCAAAGAAGCAATGTCATGAATACGGCTGGCTTTCTGTGTAATTCTCCAAAGCCGGGTTTACCAATTAAATAATTGAGCTTTCTGGTTCTGGAGTTTCAGAAACCTGAGGACCAGAGGGTTGTTTCTATGGGTAAATGCATCTGAATTTCAAACACAAAAGGTTAAATTTTCTATTCCACAAGTTATCTACTGCAACCTTAAAACAAGGCTTGATTCCTAAGTTTGCAAAAAAATAAAACACAAAGAAAAAAATCAAGTTAAGAAGCATTACATAAATTTTGCATAAAAATAAATAACATAACAACACAGAATCCTTTTTTTTGAGAAAGGGTCTCACTCTGTCACCCAGGCTGGAGTGCAGTGGCATGATCTCAGCTTACTACAACCTCCGCCTCCCGGGATCAAGCAATTCTCCTGCCTCAGTCTTCAGAGTACTGCGGATTACAGGCACCCACCACCATGCCCGGCTAATTTTTGTATTTTTAGTAGAGACGGGGTTTCAAACATGGACAGGCTGCTCTGGAATTCCTGACCTCAGGTGATCCACCTTCCTCAGCCTATCAAAGTACTGGGATTACAGGTGTGAGCCAACACCTGACCAATAACACAGAATTTTACATCTAGAAGAGATGTTACGTTAGAGATGATCTCAAACAACCCTTTATTTTTAACGTTAATCCTGTACAGTGAGAATCAGCAATACATGTCTGAGTTCAATCAACTGAGAAAATAAAAATCGAGACATTGTTAGACTACCTATCAGGTATAAATAATGCTCTTTTTTTTGTTTGTTTGAGACAGAGTCTTGATCTGTCGCCCAGACTGGAATGCAGTGGTGCAATCTTGCTTCACTGCAACCTCCTCCTCCCGGGTTCAAGCAATTCCCTGCCTTAGCCTTCAGAGTTACTGGGATTACAGGTGCGCACTACCACGCCCAGCTAATTTTTTTTGTATTTTAGTAAAGATGGGGTTTCGCCATCTTGGCCAGGCTGGTCTTGCACTCCTGACCTCGTGATCCACCAGTCTCGGCTTCCCAAAGTGCTAGGATTACAGGTGTGAAACTTTGTTTTTTTTAGACAGAGTCTTACTCTGTCACTAAGCTGGAGTGCAGTGGCATGATCTCAGTTCACTGCAACCTCCACCTCCCAAGTTCAAGCAATTCCCTTGCCTCAGCCTCCTAAGCAGCTGGGACTACAGGCGAGTACCAGCATGCCCAGCTAATTTTTTGTATTCTAAAAGAGATGGGGTTTTACCATGTTGGCCAGCATGGTCTGCATCTCCTGACCTTGTGATCCACCTGCCTCGGCCTCCCAAAGTGCCAGGATTATAGGCATGAGCCACCGTGCCCAGTCATAATGCTTTTTAATATATATTTAATATAATACACATATTAAATAATGCTCCATTTAATATAGGTCCTCTGGGCAACAGAGGATCTAAAAGGCAACAATTTTTTCCCCTCTATTCAGAATTAAGACTTCAATCATCCCAAATGGCAATGTGAGCATATTTTAAAACAGTTTAGAGGTGATCTTCTCTACCATTGCTTACATCAATGCCACCATCTTAAATTAAATAGTTCTCACTGCTAAGGAATCTCAACACATTACAGTCACACATTCCCATGCATACAAATCCTGAATTTGAACATATGCCCCAGCACTTGGGCAAGTCATTTTGTATTCCCAAAGCAGTTTCTTCATCTCTAAAATGGACATAGCCCATCTTCACAGGGATACAAAGTGAACTAAATGATGTGGAAAACATGCTTGAGAAAAGTACTGACACATATAAATGCTTGTTATGATTGCAGGAGCTCCAAATTCCTACATTTCACTAAAAGAATTTTGTTCCAGATGTTCCAGATGTTTGTTCAGATGTAGAAACTGGACTGCAGTTGCTGAGTTGGCATTACATACTTTAAAACCAAACAAGTTTCCAGGAAATTTTCTATCTAAAGTTCCCTCTAGGGAAGTATAATAAGATGTTAAAACTTAGGTATCTTCATTTTACCATTTTCACAGGTGGAACATACACTTTCTTTTCTTACCTTTCCTTTTTCTTGAGACTTTGAGACAGGGTCTCACTGTCACCCAGGCTGGTGTGCAGTGGCATGATCTTGGCTCACTGCAACCTCTGCCTGCTGTGTTTAAGAGATCCTCCTGCCTCAGCCACCTGAGTAGCTGTGTTTATAGGCATGCATGACCATGCCCAGTTAATTTTTGCATTTTTAGTAGAGATGGGATTTCTCCATGTTGGCCAGGCTGGTCTCAAACTCCTGAACTCAAGTGATTCACCCACCTTGGCTTCCCAAAGCGCTGGGATTAGAGACTACACCTGGCCTGTGGAGGATACACTTTCTCCATTCCTCTCAGGGGCAGGAATAGTATCTTAGCCATCATTTTAGCTACAGTAACTGAACAGAGACTGTCTATGTGTTTAATAAATATTCATCAGAATATACTTTTACAGAATAAAGTAAAACTTTTGTAAAATACATGTGAGGTGGAAAGACCTCTGGTAGCGGAGTAGACATTTGCTCTCATGCCATGTATTACAAGTTCCTCAAGCATCCTGAGGATGCTTTAAAAAATCTACCCTGTCAGTAATGCCCCTTTTATCTGATGTCAGACATCTACCCAGAATACTGCAAATAAGGCCTCTGACTAACAAAAAGAAAACAATTCTAATGAAGTCCATGCATGCACTTTACCCATAGTAGAGGCCTACTGATTCTTAAGTGTGTGTATTTGAGATAGGACATGCTCTGTCACCTAGGCTGGAGGGCAGTGGCGCAATCACAACTCACTGCAGCCTTGATCTTCCAGGCTCAACCAATCCTCCTACCTTAGCCTCCCAAGGAGCTAGGACAACAGGCACATACCACCATGCCTGGCTAATTTATTAACATTTTTATTTTGTAGAGACTGGGTCTCCCAGGCTGGTCTTGAATTCCTGGGCTCACGTGATCCTCCTGTGTTGGCCTCCCAAAGTGCTGGAATTACAGACACTGTGCTTGGACTGTTTTAAGAATGTTACTAATAAACTATTAATTGGTTATATTTCCCACTGATGGTTAAAAGCACTAAGATAAGATAGAGCAGACATCCAAGGAAAGAGAAACTAGAGACCCCTAAAGGTTTCTCTTGCTGATACAGGAAGTAGAACCAAACCCTTCCAAAAAGGTAGATCCGATTCAATCTAAAAAACACTTGGCAAAATATTATGCAGACTCTCTTATTTCAAAATTACAGTCAACCTGTGATTAATTTAATCCTATCTTTAATTACCGTCAAAGATTGAATGCTCAGCAAATACTTCATTTTAATGCTATCCACTGCTATCCTACTCGTAACACTGCAAGAAATGATAAGCTGATAAGCCCTCTTTTTTTTTTTTTTTTGTTTTGTTTTGTTTTGTTTTTTTTTTTTTGGAGACGGAGTTTTACTCGTTACCCAGGCTGGAGTGCAATGGCGCAATCTCGGCTCACCGCAACATCCGCCTCCTGGGCTCAGGCAATTCTCCTGCCTCAACCTCCTGAGTAGCTGGGATTACAGGCACGCGCCACCATGCCCAGCTAATGTTTTGTATTTTTAGTAGAGACGGGGTTTCATTATGTTGACCAGGATGGTCTCGATCTCTTGACCTCGTGATCCACCCGCCTCAGCCTCCCAAAGTGCTGGGATTACAGGCTTGAGCCACTGCGCCCGGCGATAAGCCCTCTTTCATGGTTCACTTTTCCTTATTCAAGTAATGTGCTAACTGTTCTTCCTTTATTTTTTACTATATGACAATAATGAGTTGCAATGGAAAAGTCATCCAATTTTAACCCAAATTGGAATTATCTAAAAGCATTTTACATAGAGATAAAATGGGGTATTTTACATAATTCATTTTACCCTCAATAATGCTAATACGCTTTACAGAAGGACAATGTTACTATTTGCTAACTACAGGTAATCAGCTACTTCAAGGTAGCGACCATGTTTGCTGATTATGATCATTAAAGCACACAACAGAACACCATAGCCATCAGAATAATTAATATTCCTGAGATTGGGCCTGGCGTGGTGGCTCATGCTTGGAATCCCAGCACTTTGGGAAGCCAAGGCAGGTGATCATGAGGTCAGGAGTTCGAGACCAGCCTGGCCAATATAGTGAAATCCCCATCTATACTAAAAATACAAAAATTAGCCAGGTGTGGTGGCAGGCACGTGTAATCCCAGCTACTTGGGAGACTGAGGCACAAGAATAGCTTGAACCAGGGAGGTGGAGGTTGCAGTAAGCCAAGACCCCGCCACTGCACTCCAGCCTGGGCAACATAGCAAGACAATGTCTCAAAAAAAATTTTTTCTAAGATTATCCTAAAAAGACTCTCATATATTGCTAATAGGAGTCCAAATGCAAATGCTTGTAAGTCTTTTGGAAAGTTATTTACATTTTTAAGAATCTTGAGCAAACCTGGTTTATGCACTAGATGGATATATGTGAGAAACTAATTTTTAATAAATCTCAGGATAAGAATTGTATATTTAAAAAATCAAAAACAGAACAAAAATAACTGTATCAAATGTGATTACAATTTCTTTTTAAGAAACTGCATTGGAAACAAAGGCTGGAAAGAAATGTTAGCAGTATTTGTAGTCGGGTAAGGAGGCTATGGCTGTTTTCTTTTCTCTGCATGGTAAATTTTAAGTATGCACTAGTTTTACAATGAAACACAGAAAGATGCAGGAAGAAAAGGAGGGAGGGAAGGGGAAGGAGGGCTGCATAAAGGTAAGAAAATAGCCTATTTAGACCAGCTGATTACCACTTAGTTAAAAGCTATAATTAAGCTTTTACCCTAGCAAGGAACTTTCTAAGTGATCACAAATGATAACGAAGTCATATATTTTCACTGAAGGGATATCTTACCTAATTGTCATTTGACAGGTGTAGCAAAGAAATTATAATTGTACAATGCTTTACAGTTTACAAAGTGCATTCAAAATGTTACATCATCTGTCCTTCAAATATTCCTGAAATTGGCTCATATGTCCCATTTTAAGATTCAGGTAATTGAGGGTTACGGAGAGAGTAATATGCCTTAATAATAATGTCTACCGTTTATCAAATGTTTACTATGTGCCAGACCCTGGGTTAAGTACAATCTTGTGAAAATTAGTCCTATGTTATAGACAGAAAAAGTGAAGGGGCCAGGCGCGGTGCTCACGCCTGGAATCCCAGCACTTTGGGAGGCCAAGGCAGGCAGATCACTTGAGCCCAGGAGTTGTAGATCAGCCTGGGCAACGTGGCCAAGTCCTGTAAGATGGGGAGAGGGGGCGGGCAATTAACCGGGAGTGGTGGCACCCGCCGGTAGTCCCAGCTACTTGGGAGGCTGAGATGAAAAGATGCCTTGAGCCCAGGAGGCAGAGGTTGTAGTGAGCTGAGATAACGCCAATGCACTGCAGTCTGGGCAGCACAGTGAGACCCTGTATTTAAAAAAAAAAAGAGTAAACAAAAAGAAAGTTAAGGGTAGCTAGGTAGGCACAGTGGCTCACACCTGTAATCTCAACACTTTGGAAGCCCAAGACGGGAGGATCGCTTGAAACCAAGAGTTGGAGACCAGCCTGAGCAACATAGCGAGACCTTGGCTGTACGAAAAAAAAAAAAAAAATTGGCCAAGCTTCTTGGCGTGAGCCTGTAGTCCCAGATACTTGGGAGGTTGACGCAGGAGGATCACTTGAGCCCAGGAGTTCGAGGCTGAAGTGAGCTATGATTGCATCGCTGCACTCCAGCCTGGGCGACAGAGCAAGATCCCGTCTCTTAAAAAGAAAAAAGGAAAGGCAGAGAGGTTAGGTGACTTGCTCAAGATCATATAGCTAAGTCACTGCTCTGATTCTAACCCTTACACTTAGAAGTCTTGGGTTACACATAACTCAACTTCACAGAGCCCTTTCGTGGTACAGTTGGCTTTTGATGCACTTCCATGTTCTCTCTTCAAAGCGTTACTAAGTCCGACAGCCATTATCAGGGTCTGTAAGCAAAGGCACGAGGCCCAATCACACCCAAAAACTCATGCTGGCAGAGAGCCCACGCCTCAGAAGAAAGGTGTGAAAAACTAGAGTGGAGAGGACAAAGCTAACGAGTCTTACAATGTACACACTAAGATTAGCCAAGAATTCGGAGGAAACACTCGACTGGAGCAGCAAGGACAGCAACAAACATCACGATATCAACAATTCCAGCACCTTACACTCCTGCAACCTAGAGCAATTTCCAGAGAGCCTTCGGGTTCGTCTCAACGGGTCCTCGCAAAAACCTGCGGGCTGGGCTGGGCAGAGCGGGAATCAGTCTCCCTTTACACAAGAAGCCGAAATGAACGCGGAAGAGGGCCGGGTGGGCAGAAAAGCACGTGTTTAAGAGCCGAGGGCAGCCATCTGGGGAGAGCGGGCGCCTGGACCGAGTGGAGGAAGGGCACTGGGTCCGCGGCGGCGACAAGGCCCACAGGGGCCGTGGTGCTGGGGCCGTCGTCCGCCGAGGCTCAGGGGCCCTGGAGGTCGGCCCAGGCGCCTATCTACTCACGTTGGGCCAGCCGGTCCCCAGAGAAGGTGGAGGAGCAGCTAGTGACCAACGCACAGGGCGCGCCCGCAGCCATTGCGGCGTTCGCGAGCCGGTTCCTTCAGGCAGCCGCTTCCGCCTTGAGCTGCACCACGGCCGCCGGCGCGAGGGGGAGACACGCCGGGGACGGCGTTCTCGGAATGACTAGGCGGGCCTGACCCCGCCCCCACCCCCCCTTCCGCTCCCAGCGTGGAACAGGCCAGGCAGCGCGTGCTGTTGCCATGGGGACCAGCGCCCGGGGCTGAAGGTTTCCGCGCTGGGACGCCGCGCCTGCGCGGAGGTAGCGCTTCCCCCTGCCCCAGCCATGGCTCAGAACATTGAAAACCACGACCCTGTCGGATCCATCTTAATCCAGGTGGGAAACGGGCCTTCCCCGGCTCTGCCCAGCGGTGCTACTTCCGAGCGGGGCCCCGCGCCCCACCCATTTGGGGCGCCATCCCTAGACTGCCTCCGACACGCGAGAGCCTCCCAAAAATGCCCACCCCGACCTTCCCCCATGGCCCCGCACACTCCCGGTGACTTACCCTGGGGGTAACGCCCCGGAAGCTCGATATTCTGCCTCTGGGAAAACTCTACAACCGTTCGCCCGGAACTTCTACTTCAGAAAAATTCACCTCACGCTGAGACACTTTTTTTTTTTTGAGACGGAGTTTCGCTCTTGTTGCCCAGGCTGGAGTGCAATGGCGCGATCTCGGCTCACCGCAACCTCCGCCTCCTGGGTTCAGGCAATTCTCCTGCCTCAGCCTCCTGAGTAGCTGGGATTACAGGCACGCGCCACCATGCCCAGCTGATTTTTTGTATTTTTAGTAGAGACGGGGTTTCACCATGTTGACCAAGATGGTCTCGATCTCTTGACCTCGTGATCCACCCGCCTCGGCCTCCCAAAGTGCTGGGATTACAGGCTTGAGCCACCGCGCCCGGCCGAGACACTTTTTTTTTTCTTTTTTTTGAGACGGAGTTTCGCTCTTGTTGCCCAGGCTGGCAACGGCGCGATCTGGGCTCACTGCCCCCTCCGCCTTCCAGGTTCAAGCGATTCTCCTGCCTCAGCCTCCGGAGGTATTGGGATTACAGGCGCCTGCTACCACACCCAGCTAATTTTTGTATTTTTAATAGAGAGAGGGTTTCACTGTGTTGGTCAGGCTAGTCTTGAGCTGACCTCGTGATCCACTCGCCTCGGCCTCCCAAAGGCACCATTTTTAAACGTTACCTTCTGAAAAATTTGAACTCACGATGTCGGTAGTGGAGGAGAGACAAATCGGACACTCTGGGAGGCGAAAATAAGTTTGGAGACATTGAAATATGTGAATTGCTTTTCTTAAACACTCCAGTTGTTTGGATTTAAATGTTCCTTGTTTAGGAACGCACACACACAAAAAAATAAGATAACTTGGAATGAAAAAATGTGACATTTAAAAATACTTTTTTTTGGAGACAGTTTCACTCCGTCGCCCAGGCTGGAGTGATCTCGGCTCACTGCAACCTCCGCCTCCCAGGTTCAAGCGATTCTCCTGCCTCAGCCTCCCGAGTAGCTGAGCACCACGCCCAGCTAAATTTTGTATTTTTTTAGTAGAGACAGGGTTTCACCATATTGGCCAGGCTGGTCTCGAACTCCGTACCCTCGTGATGCGCCCTCTTTGGCCTCCCAAAGTACTGGGGTTACAGGTGTGAGCCACTGCGCTCAACCGAAAGAGCTTTTTTAATTAGAGAGGGAAAATGTCAAGGAAGTCTTGACTTTACCAATATTGCTCAACAGTTGCACTCAGGTGTTTCTGAAATGATTATAGTATTTTGTTTTCACATTTACGTGTGGCAGCTTTAAGATATTTCCACATATATCATGAGTTTTCACTATCACATATAGCTGCATTTGACTAAGTTGTTGAGAAATGTTTATGAATATTAATGTTGAGAAATATTACGTTTATGAATATTGATGAATGCTGAGGGTGTGATAGAATACATTGTTTGCTAGGAAGAAAGATGGTAAGGAAAACCTAGCCACCCCCACCCCCAAGTAGAAAACTACTTGGGGCATTCCAAAGTGGCAGGACAATATATAAACATCATACACCTGTGGAAACAATTCTTTACGCTATCTGACCCTGCCCCCATGGCTCCCTTGTGGAGAATATTTTTTAGAATGTTTTTTGTTTGTGATCAATGGTAAGCGGGCACCAGCTGACTACTTGGCGTGTTTTGTGTTATGAGAAAATACCAAACACCTGTTGTTAATAATGATCACCTGTTCAGAGAGAATAAATGCATGGGGTCAGCGTCTACTTGGGACTTTCTGCTTGGAATGCTGTCAGCCCCTGAGGCTCTCAGTTTGGAAGGCTGCTGGCCCCTGGGATACACCCACTTGGCTGTTTTATCTGGGTGTCTGCCTCTCACTTCCTTCAATGCTACCTGGGTAGGGGTCTCTGCGAGCTGGACTCAGTACTAAGTCTTGAAGTCATTTGCCTGAGGTTACTCTATCAGAACTGTCACTCAGTACGTCCGAAGTGGATTTGCTCTTCTAACATCTAATTTTTCTGTCAGAATTTTTATCTCTTACCTCCCGTCTAGGAGAGACTTCCCCTAAATCTACCTTCTCCCAAATACAAGCCCCTGAACTCACCAATTTCATAGACTTCCCCGTTAAGAATCATGCCTAAATCTTTCCTGATCTTTTATCACCATCACCTGGCAATGATTTTAGCCAAAGTGCAAAGTCTGAGGGAACAGTCTCCACAGCACTGCCCCAACTTCAACACTACCTGCAAGTTCCAGGGTCCCCAGAACCACCTCACTTCAGACCAGCTTCGTACAAATTTAGAGGCCCCACCGCCACCCTCACATTCAGTGATTCACTAGAACTATTCATAGGACTCAGCAAAGTGCTGTGCTCACTCTTCCAGTTTTATTATAGTGAAAGGATACAAAGTAGCCAAGGGAAGAGATGCACAGCATGGGGTCCAGGAGGGGTCCAAACACAGAGCTTTTGGTCCTCTTCCCCCTGTGGAGTCATGGACATCTTTACCTGCATTACTTCCTCCCAGCCACAATATGTGGCAGTATGCATAGAATGTTGCAACTAGACAACTTATAAGATGCTTTGGTGTCCAGAGTTTTTACTGGGGCCCAATCTCACACTGCCCTCGTGGCTGACTGTTGATCTCCAGCCCTTCCTGGATACTTTTATTCTCCCATTGCTCCAGAGGTTTAAACTGATACAGCATGGATCAAAACACCCATTATAAATCATGTTGTTGGACTGTCTAGTGACCAAAGCCCACAAAGACCTTTCTATCAGGCAGGACATCCTGGGGCCTAGAGCTCACTGCCCAGTAGCCAAAGGCAAAGAATGGACCTCTCTTTTGCTAAGATTAAATCTTTGCTGCACATACCCCCTCTTTTTATAGATTCCAAATAATGAGAATAGTGGAGACCGCTACCTAGGATGCAACATTAGAGTAATAGACAGCTGTTGACACTGAATGGTGAAATGGGTCAGAAGACCTAATAGTCATATCCATGTTGATCTGCACCCCTACTTGTTTGAAAGGATTACAGTGGACATACTAAGTAAAGGGCTGTGTAGAGGAAGACAGCCTACATGTTAACCAGATTATTAAAGCTGATTTCTATATAGTATAAAATTCTATTCTCTACATGTAGAATATGTATAGTGAGGAAATTTGGAAGACTTTCCCTGCTTTCCCAGTGAATCCTGAGAATTCGTGAGTATGTAGCACCACCCAAATATGCCAACATGGATCCTACTTCTACTTGAGGCTATGTTTTATTTCCCTCAGACAGGCTACCAATAATTAGTATGTCTAGTGGAAAGCACTTGAGGGGAAGTCAGAATGCTGAGATCTGACCATGCCTTTGACATTCCCACAAGTAGTGACTTTGAGCTAGTTACTTCACCTCTCTGGACCTCACCTTCTTTCATAGGACATATAGTTTGGATTAGATCCACTTCTGACTCCAAATTATCCCAATTTCCCCAAAGCTACATAATTTAATGTAAAAGTAGACTTCCTTTGTGGTTAGCCTAAGCAATCAAATCATTTCTGGCAAGTCCGTGAGTGAATGTGTGTGCATGTGTGCGCGGGCAATAGACTGTAAAGCAGAGGTATTTTAAATTTCTACTTGTTTCACCCTAATATGGTCAGTTCGGTGTGTGTTTCAATCAGATATATGAAACAGCTTTTTAGACCAGTGGTTCTCAAAGGTGTTGTTGTAGGTATTATTTTTTAGCCCCAGTTTACAGAAGACACTAAGGTACAAAGAAGTAAAGCATCTTGCCCATGAATACATCCAGTATGTATTGATCCTTAAATAGGCTATGGCATGTTTATGATGTAATCTTGCAGAAGTGTGGTAGTGAGTCTGGCATGTTTCCAATAATGCTTTGTAACTCTTAGAAGCTTTATTTTTATGCTTCATTAAAATGTGGTGTCTTTTTAATATATCTTTATAAATGCTTGCTTGACTCAAATATTAAACAAGTTTGTGTAACAAGTATTACCTGATCTTATGATTCAAAATTAGCTTTTTAGTTAAAATCCGACAATTGTGTGTTAACCCAAAAATCCAGCACTTGTGTGTTCACCCTGATCTTGGAAACTGGGGAGCTCAATTGACAGTTTGCTATTTTCATTGTCTTTCTTATCAACCACTTTGATTTGTCAGGTGCATACAATATAAAAATGAATGAAGTTAGCCAGGTGTGGTGGCTCATGCCTGTATTCCCAGAACTTTGGGAGGCCAAGGTGGGCAGATCACCTGAGGTCAGGAGTTCAAGACCAGCCTGGCCAACATGGCAAAACCCCGTCTCTAGTAAAAAATATAAAAATTAGGCAGGCATGGCGGCAGGCTCCTGTAATCCCAGCTACTCGGGAGGCCGAGGCAGGGAGACTTGAACCCAGGAGGCTGAGGTTACAGTAAGCCAAGATTGCACCACTGTACTCCAGCGTGGGCGACACTGTGAGACTCCATGTCAAAAACAAAAAGAAATGAATTTAAAGATAATTGAGGTGATGAGAATAACTCAGCCAAACTCTAGCAGAGATGAAGCAAATGGAATTTTATATTGCTTTTGACAATATAGAGTCTGGTTTCATGGCTCTTGTAAATTCTAGAGCAAATCTTTGCTGCATTAAATCTTTCAAAGACTTCTCATTAAGTAGCTCTGTCCCCAAATTGTTAAAATAATAATCTTTCTCCTAGTAGAAAATTTACGGAAAGAATGGTGTTTGATGATCACAGAGATGATGGATGATATGTAAAATTTCAATATGGTAGATTGGATCTGTTTGAAGAAAGAACAGAAATTTAGAACTCAGTCTCTTTTTCTACCCAAGTCTAGTGTAACTTTATCTGTAGTACTTGTCTCTATTGCAATTATACAAACAGGTGGGTGGTTGTTAAGAGGGGAGGAGAGCCGGGCGCGGTGGCTCACGCCTGTAATCCCAGCACTTTGGGAGGCCAAGGCGGGTGGATCACGAGGTCAAGAGATCGAGACCATCCTGGTCAACATGGTGAAACCCCGTCTCTACTAAAAATACAAAACATTAGCTGGGCATGGTGGCACGTGCCTGTAATCCCAGCTACTCAGGAGGTTGAGGCAGGAGAATTACCTGAGCCCAGGAGGCAGAGGTTGCGGTGAGCCGAGATCGCGCCATTGCACTCCAGCCTGGGTAACAAGAGTGAAACTCCGTCTCAAAAAAAAAAAAAAAAAAAGAGGGGAGGAGAAAATATCTAGCAAGAAAAGGAAAAACTCTTGAGAAAGATTAGGGAGCAAGTCAATTCATTTAACATTTAAGGAGTATCAGCTATAGTGTGAGGAGATTCACTAGGTTTTACGCTTCAGAAGAGGAGAATTAACATTTGTTCATTGCCCCCCATGTGTTTAGCAGTGTATAAATACTTATATTTTTACTCATTTTACTCTTACCACTATTCAGAGTTAGCTATTATTATTCCCATTTTACAGATGAGAACACTAAGCCTCTAAGAGGTTAAGTAACTTTCCCAAGTTCAGTTTAGTGAACAAGACAGCAGGATTCCAGTTCTTACCTGACAGCACCAAAGCCTATATTGATCCATTTTCATACATATTACCTTGTTTTCATTCAACAATTTTAGGTAGGGTAATTCTTTTTTTCTTCTGGACAAAGAAATTAGAAATTCAGAAAATTTGGATATATGTGGAAATCATGTGACTAATAGGTGATAAAGCTAGGAATTATGTTCCCCTGCCTTTTATTGAGTTCTTGCTATGTACCAAGCCTATTACATACTATCTTAAAGTTTTATCTTAAATCTATTTCTAATGAATTTAAGAAGGAAAAACAGAAATAATATGAATGCATCATTTTTCACACTCTGAGAGACAGCTGTATGAAGAAGTGTCTCTTTGTCCACACAAGGCGGGTGGGGGGAAAAAAAACCTTTGGTACAGTTTTCTCTCCCTCTAGTAATTGATAGACGTAATTACAGAAAGATACATGGAGCTACAGATACTAGAAGAGGGAAAGTCAGTGGAAAGTCAGTACATTCAAAGGAGGAACCAAAAAAATGTAGGCTTAGAAAGGGCCTTGCCCTTGAATTGCCTCTCTGGACTTTCCAAATGTTTTCAAACACTAGATGGCAAATCAGCTTGCAGCAGTAATTTGGATAAAACAATAGAAAAAGTACTTCTTTATCCTTAGCGCTTACAAGCAAGCAGTAGATGTGTTCAAATTTCGATCTGTGAGTTCTGAAGGCCTTACATGACAATTTGTGCAGAGTTCAAATGACCAGATGTATCGGCCACACTGTGATGCCCATCAGTGAAAAGATGTAAATTCTGATCTTTTGAATACCTGGCTCCATGGGAACGTTTGAGACTAATCACTAACACGGGCTGGATCAGTGTTGAGTCCAGTTACACTAACAGAAAAAGTAACTTCTTCAAAATGCTTTGGCGGCCCAGGTTGCAGACTGTTATTGGTGTGACTGTTGCCGAAACAGGCGTCGGGTTCATAAGTTTGCATAGCAGTGTTGTTCTTGTGGCAGCAGCCCATACAACAATTGGTGCCATCTGTATTTAGCTGAAGTTTGGTCTCTAATATGAATGCAGAGAATCTTGTGCTTTCTAATTTCATAGTGCCCATTTTATTCTAAGGGTGCCTGATATTGGAAAGATGGTCATCATTTCCAAGGAAAATACAAATTGAAGGAAAAATGTTTAATAACATATATTCCTTTTTCTTCAGGGATAATTTTCATTTCTCACTACATAAACCAAAATCAAGGTCACAACACCTAACAAACTACTTCTTCAGAGCAGTAAGTGGGGAAGACCCAGCCTAGAATGGAAAACCAACAGGCACTGACAACGCATTTACAATACTTTTTTTGAAAGACATTGGTTCTGCTACAGCGTCTTTGCTGGCAGTTTGTTTTCTTTCCTCTTAACCAATTTGTAGAAATTGGAATTTGGCACAACCTCTTATTATCTCAGACTCAACTCTTTAACCACTTAATAAAGCAGAAACCAGGCTGGGTGCGGTGGCTCATGCCTATAATCCTAGCACGTTGGGAGGTCGAGGCGGGTGGATTGCGTGAGCTCAGGAGTTCGCAACCAGCCTGGGCAACACAGTGAAACTCTGTCTCTACTAAAATACAAAAAAATTAGCCGGGTGTGGCAGCATGTGCCTGTAATCCTAGCTAATTGGGAGGCTGAGGCAGGAGAATTACTTGAACCCAGGAGGTGGAGGTTGCAGTGAGCCGAAATCCCGCCACTGCACTCCAGCCTGGGCAACAGAGTGAGACTTCATCTCAAAAAAAAAAAAAAAGGAAAGTAGAAACCGTTTGAGTTGCAGTTTTATCTCAAATCTTTCTAATGGGAGAAGGAAAAACAGAAATAATATGAAAGCATCGTTTTTCACAATCTGAGAGACAATCACAGAGCATTCTCAATAAAAAATATCTTAGAAGCATAAAGGTGGTCCTTTTCAATGAATACCATAAAATCATAGAATCAGCTTTCTGGCTTTACCAATTCAAGTACATTACAAACCTAAATATCTGCTATAGATAGACTATGAATTCTTTCAATATTTTTCATTTTTATACCTATAGGTCCATGAAGACCTTTATCAGTTAAAGGAGAAATTAACAGAATTCTCACTTGAGGAAAAAGGAGAGACTCTAGACATTCAGAGTCTTGAAACAGCAATCAAAAGGACTGAAATGGGGTTAAGAGTAAGTAGAGCTTGAGATATTAAATAAAATACTGGAAAGAGACAAAGCATCCTCTAGAAGAAAAGAATTGTGGTTCTCATAGGACCCTGAGTAATTCTGTACAAAGCTGAATTTAGGATGGTCCTCAGCATTCTTATTTTGTTATTTGTTCTCATCGTAATTATTAACTGATTGATTTATGTTGTCATATTTGACAAAGAATTTAAGTAGGTTAAATGTAAGTTTATGCAGTGACAACTCCTAAAATGTGGTTTTATAAAAATAACTTGGAGTATGAAAAATAATTACTGTCACTTGATCTTAGCCAAAAGGCCAAGAAGTGATGAAAAATAATTACTGTCAACCCAACAATATGCCTGATTAAAATATTGTAGATTTTCTGGGATTTACTGGGATTCTAAAAGATAAGAGTTGGCTGGGCACAGTGGCACACGCCTGTAATCCCAGCACTTTGGGAGGACAAGGCGGACAGATCACTTGAGTCCAGGAGTTTGAGATCAGCCTGGGAAACATAGCAAAACCCCGTTGCTACAAAAAATTTTTTTTAAAAATTACCCAGGCATGGTGGCACATGCCTGTAGTCCCAGCTACTCAGGAGGCTGAGGTGGGAGGACCACATGAGCCCAGGAAGTTGAGACTGCAGTGATTGCCCCACTGCACTTTAGCCTGGGCTGCAGAGTAAGATGCTGTCTCAAAAAAAAGAAAAAAAGTAAATAAAAAAATAAGAGTTGACTTTCTCCTAATAGCCTAAATATTTTGAGCTATTTATTTTTATAATGTTATTATCAAGTGGGTAAAACTAAAGAAATATACCAGTATTTGACTAGAGAAATAAAGTAGATAGGAACTTCATCACTACACACAGATCTGAGGTCAGGGGAAAATCCAGTCTTCAGACCAGGATAAAGCAAGCTAATGGGTTATAAAGCAAGATGGTGGGTTCCATCTGCTAAATAAGGTCCATCTCCACCTTCCAGACTTCTTATTTCCAGCGTCTCTGCTCTTGATTCAGACTTTTACTCTGCTCTGTCGCTTCATCTCTCAGCTCCCAAGGCTGTGAGAAATGTAGTGTATTTCATAGCACGTCATTGTCATATTACCTGATGGTGAGAGGACTGGACCCAGATGGAGTCTTTGGATTGGCCCATTTAAATAATGTTACCTGAAGACCAAATGCTTTCCTTGGATTCTTGCTTGAAGTCCCTGTAAGAGAGACATTACTCCAAGTCTGTATTGCCTAGTAGATTTACCTGGCTAAAACTTTACTGATTATTGTGTGCAATTTTATTTGTAAAGAGTGCCATAGAGGCTGAGCAATATAGGGAGATCCTGTCTACAAAAAAATCAATTAGCCAGGCATGGTGGCGTGTGTCTGTGGTCCCAGCTGCTCAGGAGGCTGAGGTGGGAGGATTGCTTGAGCCCAGGAGGTCAAGGCTACACTGAGCCATTATCATACTACTGCCCTCTAGCCTGGGCAACAGAGCAAGACCCTGTCAAAAAAAAAAAAAAAAAAAAGTGTGCCACAGGTCACTCAAGCTTTGAGTCTCAGTTGTTTATTCTGCTTTTTGGGGTGGTTGAGGTAATTTGGCCTTGAGATGCCTAATAATACATTAGGCATATAATAATACATAGCATCTTGTGGTTTTGGCTTAATTACAGGATTCAGAGTGTTAACCTAATGAAATAAATTAGCCGAGTATCTTAATTCCACAATAATTGCTTAAACTTTGACATTTCTATAACAGATTCACATTGAGAAATATTTAAATGTTGTAAACCAGAATGTATTAACGACTTCTGCTAATGATGAGAGCTTCTGTACTCCCCAGACTTCCAAATGGTAAGTAAAATGGCCATTTAAAGCCCAAAGTAAATAAAATTGAGAAATAACTTTTCTCACTCGAGTGAGCTGACTGTAAATATAGGCAAAAATTTCTTGGCTTTGTTCACATCCTTTCTATTAATTTCAGTAGAGATTTTGCATAAGAAGTTAGTGGTAGATCAAGTACAGTGAACATTGTTGAGGTGGGGTATACATTAAAACTAAAACTTCACCACTAGCAGTATATACATGGAATAGAATTGTACTTATACCCCTCAATTTTATGCAAATTAAAAAAAATAAGTTAATGGTGGAATTTAGACTTCAATGAAGTGTATTATAGATTATTTTTATTGAGTTCTAATGCTTGACACTATAATAATTATTTCAGTGTCGTAGATTTTGCTGTTACTCTTTGTTGTTGTTGTTGTTGTTTTATAGTGAAAGGTATCTAAAATTTAACTTTTAAAGGAAACATTTTAATATAAATCAGTTTTCACACTATTTAGATCACATGGTACTTTATGGTTTCCAGAATGTCTTATGTGCTTGATTATACAGATAATTTTGGTATCCAGGGTAAATAAAACAAAAATAAAACTTGCTTGAAATATCTATTATGTGCATCCTGAAAGATGATTTATTAAAATTAGAATTGAGTTAAAAATAAATGGCCTTGCCTTACCTTCAGACTTTTTACGTTCAGGCCTGAATTTGAATGAATGTCAATTACGCTTTTGTACTAAGGTTAAAAATCCTCTAGCCCTTATTTGTGTTTTATGTATGTACTCAGAATAAATGAATAATATCAGGCAGTGAAGTAAAGTTTCATAAATAGTGCACGAGAAGCCAAGGAAAGCTGTAGACATAGCTAAGTCATGACTGGGGAGCAGAGCTTTGGGTGTACATTGGACCTGTCTCCCTTTCTCTACATGAAGGCAGTGCCATAGGCATCCATCATCCTTTGGTAGAGGCAGCCCTTTCCTGGTCTCCCTATTTTCACCTGGACCTCCTTGCAGACATAAACGTCTGTCATCTCTGTATTCATCACAGTTTCATCCCTACTGCCTACAAGACACTTGTATTAGTTATCTATTGTATAAGAAATCACTCATGTAATAGCTTAGGACAACAAATACTTTTCATGGGTCAGGAATCTGGGCACAGCGAGCTAAGTGCTTCTGGCTCAGCGTCTTTCACAAGGCTGCAATTTAAGTATTAACTGGACAATCTCATCTGAAAAGTTTGCTTCCAAGCTCACTCATATAGTTACTGGCAGGCCTTGGTTCCTCACTATGTGGGTCTCTCTTAGGCTGCCTGAGTGTTTCTACAACATGGCAGCAGGTAACCCAAAAGAGATCCAGAGAGTGGAAAAGAGTGCCCTAGATGGAAGCCACAATCCTTTTGTAACCAAATCTCATAAGTGGTATCACTTCTACTCTGTTCTGTTGTAAGAAGTGAGCCAGTAGGTTTAACCCACGTTCAAGGAAAAGGGATTATACAAGGGCATGAATATCAGGGAGTGGGGATCTTTGGGGGCCATCTAGGAGGCCAATACCACTGTACTCCTCTGTTTATTTTAATGATTCAGCTTTGGCCTTGGTCTCTCTCTCTCTTTCTCTCCCTCACTTATGTGTGCATATATATACGTGTATATATACACACACACACATACACACACGTATATATATATACACACACACACACGCATATATATATATATATATATATATATATATATATATATATATATATATGGGGGGGAGAGAGAGAGAGAGACAGACAGACAGACAGACAGAGAGAGATAGACATGATCTTACTCTGTTGACCAGGCTGGTCTTCAATGCCTGGACTCAAATGATCCTCCTGCTTGGGCCCCCCAAAGTGCTGGGATTATAGGTGTGAGCCACCGTGCCTGGCCCCTCTTCTTTATTAAGCTTTTCCTTAACTCTTCAAATGATTTCTGAATTTATGTAGTGTTCATACCATACAACTTATTTGGCATACATCATTTACTACCTTATATTAGTAGTTACTTCTTCATTGCTCTTGAGGACAGCGACAAAGCCTCATATATCTCAGTAGTCCCAGTTTACCATAGTGTCTTGTACATGGTAGGGCCTCAATAAATGTTTGTGATAATACTTTATCCTCTCCATGGTTAGTGTATAAAATATGTTTATATTATTTGATCTTTAAAATAAGTATGTCATTGGCTCAATAAGTGTTACCCTCATTTTATAAATATGTAAAAATGAGGTCATAGAAGTTAAAAGACTTGACTAAAATCTGAGAGTTGGTAAAGAGAATGAACATTAGAACCAAAATTTCCTCAGCTTGCAAAATTCTTTTCACTGATTGAAATCTTCTTTGTATATATTAGAATAATTAGCCTAAGTCAAAGCATTAAACACTGAGGTACAGGGATAGTAATGAACTATGTATAATTTAGTACTCTCATATTTCTTAAAATGCTGGAAAGAATTATAAGTAATTTCTGCCTTTCTGGCAGATTTTTGGCATGTGATCTCACGAAGGGAATAGGAGAAATGTCATTTCAGAATGCTGAGCTTGAGCTGGGACCTGGAGAAGCAGAAAGGTCTGAATATCCAAAAGATGTGGACATGATGATGCAGGAACACTATCTGTCATCATTACTTCTTTGTAGTATCAACACATTGACCCTCCACAACTCCACAAACTTCTGGGTGAATCTAAAAAACTATTATCTTCGCTTCTCCCGTATCCTTACTTTGGCATCCTGAATTAGACCATCTTTTCTGCCCACATTTAATTCCAGTCAAGAAGTATGAAATGAATTTGTACTATGTGCTAGCACCATGGCTAGTGCTCTTTGGAATTCAAAATAAGGTCGTTACCTTGAGACCTCTAGCGTCGAGTCAGACAAACTCCGTGCAAATTACGGTGCATGGTGGCAATGAGCAAAAGGTGATACAAGTATGTCAGGAGATCACCATGGCAGGTGTATACCTATGTAACAAACCTGCACGTTCTGCACATGAACCCCAGAACTTAAAGTATAATTTTCAAAAAGTGCTAGTTTATACTAATTAAACACTTTAGTTTGTGGTTATTTATATCTTTAATTTTTAAATTTAGAACTAAAACTATGACTCGAAAGTAGGTTAATATACATAATCTTTTAAAAGAATCCATAGGGAAAATAATAAAAGGGATTCTTGGAGAAGAAAGTGTTAGCGGTTACCTTACCAACTTAAAATATTGGCTCTTAGTTTGAATTCCAGAGAACCTAGCAAGGCAAAGTGCACTGCCTATAGTTGGCAGCCAAGAGAACTATAGCAGGTGGAGAAGGTGTGTCATCAAAGGATCAGGCATACAAGCAGCAAGAAAGCAAGCCTCAGAATGGAAGGGGTGGGGAAAAGCAAACGAGAAGAGCCATCTGTCACCAATGCTTGTGAAATAATCCAATACTCAAGTTCTACTGGCTCCTTCTTTCTCTTTATCCTCTCATCTTGACAGAGAACCAGGAGTCTGGACTGTAGATTTTCAAGTTATGATAGCTGAAAATAGCTACCTACGTAGCAATTGCAGCCACAGAGAACAATACAGAAAGTACCTGGCAGAAATCTTTTCTTAGACAGTTATCTTTTGCCGAGAAGTGCCCTTTCTCCTTACTAGTATCTGGAGGAGCGAAGGAAGACATTGACTGGGGCATGGAGTTAGTTCCCAGAGCTGGTATTTGGATCATATAATTCCTGTTCAATACAATAGTATAATCACTGGCCTTCTTACCAGGAAGATGGGGAGCTGTCGGGTTTGTATGGGCCCTACAAACCTGGAGGAGTGGCAAGAGCATCGGTTAGACCCAGCTGAGAATGTGTAGGGCAAAAGTAGCATGCCGTCAGAAATGAAATGAGATGAGACAAGGTTAAAAAAAAAACTCAGGAAAAGTCCACACTGAGTCTTCAAAGCAAACAAGCAGGTCCTGAGAGGCAAAATGAAAGTCATAGGGTGTGACCCAGGGAAGAAGAGAAGCAACAGCAGTAGATGGGAATAGATACAAACAAGAGAATCCCAGAGATGGGAGACTATCGCCCGTGGCTGACGTTTTCAGTGCTGCCAGTCATACCTGATTCTGTACTTGCACCAAGACACTGTCATGAATAGACTTGGCTTCAGAGTCTGGCATGGACTGCTAGGAGATTATATGCAAAGCAGGTTACAGCGCCCAGAATTTCTTCAAGTTCTCATGCCTACAAGGAGGAGATAGGACAATTCATTTTATTTTTCTTCTGTGGTTCCTTAGCAAAGTCCTTAGAATATCCAAGTAGGAAGGTGTTTTTCATTTACCGATGGAACGACTCACTGAAGAGCGGGCAGCTCAGTCGCAAGCTTGATCAGGGGATCAAACAGGAGACTTAACTTTCTCTTAAGTTTTAAATTGGGACAGAAGCAGGGCCTGGCCTTTTACTGCACAAAGCCATCAGTCAAATAATTTGGGCATATATTCATAATATGTATATATTTATTTATAAATTATATATTTTTATTATATATAGTGAATACATTATAAAATACCAACATATAAATTTTTTAGTAAGGTAAAGATGAAGAAAGTATTAAAAAAATTTTTTTTGAGATGGAATTTCACTCTCGTTGCCTGGGCTGGAATGCAATGGCACAATCTCGGCTCACTGCAACCTCCGCCTACCAGGTTCAAGCGATTCTCCTGCCTCAGCCTCCCAAGTAGCTGGGATTACAGGCATGTGCCACCATGCCCAGCTAATTTTGTATTTTTAGTAGAGATGGGGTTTCTCCATGTTGGTCAGGGTGGTCTCAAACTCTTGAACTCAAGTGATCCACCTGCCTCAGCCTCCCAAAGTGCTGGGATTACAGGCGTGAGCCACCATGCCCGGCCAAATTTTTTAAAAATTGTATGAACAGCACAAAACTTTGAATTCTTGCTAATAGTGTTCATTAATTATAATGTTCTGGTTGCTTATGATGGTTTTATACTGGCTATGATTAATGTCTTAAGGCATCTTACTCTAGACTTAGGTTCAGCATTGATGATAGGTATGTTCAGCATTGATGATAGGTATAAGTCCATCATTTCAGTTATTCTTCTGGATAACTTTTAAGTTTTGGGGTTTTCTTTGGCTGACTTTTCTTAAGTTGGATTGAATCATCATTTTTACTTTGTAATGTGGGTGAAGGAAAAAAGCTCATGCTAAGAGTAAAAATGTCAGCTCTGTCATTTTCTTGTTCATTGATGCTTATTATCTTCAAAATACATTGTGCTTTTTGCAGAAAGCCTTAAGATGCATCCATTTTTTCAGTCATAGCACACTTGAAATTAAATAACACAATTCATAAACCCACTGCGTGAGTAAACTGCAGTCCATTCTAATGCTCTGAGAGCAAATGCACCAGTGCTCGTCCATTGTTTTGTGATTTGGAGCTTCCACTCTCAGGATGCCTCCAGAGCTGCAAGGGACATTACCCCATGGGGGACTAAGTGACAAGCTGAATATTGAATGGTAGTACAAAGTAATTTCTTATTTATTTCTTTTTTAATTTAAATAGAAGTTCTTATACTTTCCTCACATGACCAATGGCATCATCTTATGTATCCCCTGGGTTGTGGGTACCATATTTGAGAGACAACAGGTCTAGAGTGATGGTTCTCAAACTTTTGTTTGCAGTTTTCTTTCCCTGGCCCCCAGGGGGGCGTCCTAGAACCTGCATTTTAATGGACATTCTTGATATTTCTAACGCAGATGATTTGTGCTCGGAATCTCTGGGATGAGTGTCACTGCCTGGAATTAATATTTTTTGGCCACATAGAGGGCCTAACTCTGTATATGATCAAGAGCTTGGTCCTGGACATTCTGCTACCCGGTTGCTATGAAGGACTGGAGTGCCGATTGAACCAGGACTGGGACCTGACACTCAGGCTAGCAGGAACTGCCAATGCCTGCTCAAACTCTGAGGCTGATGGAGTGTCAGAGGCCAAAAGTCCTAGGGCAGTAGCTCCTTCTGAGAGGGAGACATATAATGACTGCAGATCTCTGTTTGTTCCTTTGACAGCAGAGTGCAGTTCCTATGAATAACTGAGAATCAACATTGTTCAGATATGGGGCTTCACTCTATGGAAACCCAGGAAATCGGGAGAGTTTATTCCAAATGAATACTATTCCTAGACACACCTTTAAAAAGAATTTAGAACAAATATGTGATAATGATCATCTTCATTATCATCCTTATGATCTTCATCATCATCAATATTTTCATGACACTTGACAGTTTACAAAGGACTTTCTTTAAACTTACAAGGTAAATATTTACTCTTTCGTTTTAAAGATGAGGTAACTGAGACTCAGAGAGGTTGTGTAAATCAGTCCTAGATCATATGCATAATCAATGATAAGGCTCAAGTCCTAATCAAGTATCTACAATCTAGCACTCTTCTGCTCCATAACTGCCTGAAAATCAGAAAGCCTGATTTTCACAAAAGATACTTTTCCTTTTTAGCCAGCATTGCTCAAGGGAAAATCTGGTAGAGACAAACCAGTAGGTACACAAAATGATGATAATGAATGCCAGCAAATGCAAGATTCTCCTAGCATCTTGAAACAATGATAAATAAATTATCAAAAGTAGTGTATTTTCTCCAAAGAGCTCTAAGTGCTTTTGTATTGTTTTCAAAATAAGTTTCACTGTTATCACCACTTTGTCAATGATTTTTCTTTTATGTCAAAGGATAGTTCCTCTTAACAATTGCTGGCTTTCACAGATTTTATTGCTTGTGATATTTGCTCACACTGTTCTTAACGACCATGCTTTGGTTATTGACACTAGGAGGGTGACTGCCATCTGTACCAGCGCTATCAGAACTGCACAGAAATCTTCATTTTATGCCTGCTCTGTTGTGCTGGTATTTAGGGAAAAAAAAGAAAACAAACAAGAACAAAGCAAGTGATAGGGAAAAAACGTGAGAGGAAGAGGTTTTTGTTAAATGGTGAGTGTAGATTAGAAGGTACATTGTCATTCAATTATTGAAACACCACGGATCCTATCTATTCTGGGTTGTTCCAGTGTAGTTATATATGACATGACTACACTCTAGTCACAGAGAGAGAGAGATAAAGCATGTATAACAAGATGTTAACACTTGGTAATCTATGTGAGGGGCATTTGCATGCTCACCGTTCTTTACACTGCACTAGTTTGAAATTTTTTAAAGCAAAAAATAAACTTTTAAAACAATTATAAAATAAAACATAACAAGCTGGAAAAACATTTGCAACAGATATGACACAAAAATTGCTAAGATTCTTAAATACACTTGCCCAAAAAAACCGAACACTTGATATACACAGAAGAGCGTCAACAGACCACTCACAGAGAGAAATGCAAATAAGCAGTAAGCATGTGAAAAGTGTTTAATGCCACTGGTAACTGATGAAACACAAATAAAACAAAAATGTTTAATCCTACAGATAAACCAGAAAAATGCAAATCAAACAATATGTTACTATTTTTTCTTTAATGATAAGCAAAACAAATAATTTAAACCACCAAAGTACTCAGTGCTGATGAAACTACAGCAAAATGGGCATACTTTTATCCTTCTGGTGGAAGTGTAAATTAGCACAAAGTTCTTTCTTCATTCAATTTATTATTTTATTGGTACATAATAGTTGTACATATCTTCAAGGTACATGTGATAATTTGATACTTTTTTTTTTTTTGAGATGGAGTCTTGTTCTTGTTGCCCAGGCTGGAGTGCAATGGCGCGATCTCGGCTCGCTGCAACCTCCACCTCCTACCTCAGCCTCCCAAGTAGCTGGGATTGATACAGGCACCCACCACCACACCCAGTTAATTGTTTGTATTATTATTATTTTTTAAGTAGAAGCAGGGTTTCACTGTGTTGGCCAGGCTGGTCTCGAACTCCTGACCTCAGGCAATCTACTCGTCTTGGCCTCCCAAAGTGCTGAGATTACAGACGTGAGCCACTGCGCCTGGCTGATACATTCTTATAATGTGTAAAGATGAAATCAGGGTAATTAAATTATCCATCACCTTAAATACTTATTTTTTCTTTAAGCTAGGAATATGCAAATTATTATAGCCTAGCTATTTTGAAATGTACCATAGAGTAGTGTTAACTATAGTCACTCTAATGATCTATAAAAACTAGGTTTTATTTCTTCTCTCTAGCTGTATGTTATACTCATTAATCAATCTCTCTTCAACCACCCCTCGCCCCTCTCCTCTTGGCCTCTGGTAACCACCAATCTACTCTCTATATTCATGAGATCCACTGTTTTTTGTTTTAGCTCTCACATGTGAGTGAGAACATGAGATATATTTGTCTTTCTGTACTTGATTTATTTCACTCAACATAATGACCTCTAGTTCCATCCATATTGCTATGGATGACAGGATTCCATAGTTTTTATGGTCGAATAATATTCCATTGTATATATATACCATGTTTTCTTTAACCATTCATCCACTTATGCGCACTAAAGTTGATTCCAAGTTATGTTTATTATGAATAATGCTGCAGTAAACAGGAATGCAAATCTCTCTTCAATATATTGATTACCTTTCTTTTGGATATATACCCAGTAGTGGAATGGCTGGGTCTTATGGTAGTTCTAATTTTAGTTTCTTGAGAAACCTCCATACTGGTTTCCATAGTGGGTATACTAATTTACATTCCCACCAACAGTGTATGAGGATTCCCCTTTTTCTATGTCCTTGCTAGCATCAGATAAAAGCCATTCTAACTGGGATGAGATGATATCTCATTGTGGTTTTGATTTGCATTTCTCTGATGATTAGTAATATTGAGCATTTTTTCTTATACCTGTTGGCCATTTGTATATCTTCTTTTGAGAAATGTCTATTCAGATCTTTTCCTCATTTTAAAATCAAATTATTTGTCATTTTGCTTTTGAGTTTTTTGAGCTCCTTGTATATTCTGATTATTAATCCTCTGTTGGATAGATACCTTGCAAATATCTTCTCCCATTCTGTGGTTTGTCTGTTTACTTTGTTGATTGTTTCCTTTGATCAGAAGTTTTTTAGTTTGATGTAATTCCATTTGTCTGTTTTTGCTTTTGTTGTCTGTGCATTTGAAGTCTTACACACTTTTTTTTTTTTTTTTGCCTAGACCAGCGTCCTGGAGCATTTCTCCAGTGTTTTCTTCTAGAAGTTTCATAGTTTCAGGTGTTAGATTTAAGTCTTCAATCAATTTTTATTTGATTTTTATATATGGTGAGATATAGGGGTCTAATTTCATTTTTCTGCATATGGTTATCTAGTTTTCCCAGCATCATTTATTGAAGAGACTACACTTACCCCAGTGTATGCTCTTGCCACCTATGTTGAAAACTAGTTGGCTGTAAATGTATAGGTTTATATCTGATTTCTCTATTCTGTTTCATTTGTCTATGTGTCTGTTTTTATGCCAGTACCATGCTGATTTGGTTACGATAGCTTTACTGTATATTTTGAAATCAGATAGTGTAATGCCTCCAGCTTTGTTCTTTCTGCTCAGAATTGCTTTGGCTATTTGGGGTCTTTTGTATTTCCATATAAATTTTAGGATTTTTTTTCTATTTTTATGAAGAAGGTCATTGGTACTTTGGTAGGGATTGCATTGAATCTATAGATTGCTTTGGGTAGTATGCAAATTTTAACAATATTGATTCTTCCAACCCATGAACATGAAATATCTTCCCCATTTTTTGTCCTCTTAAATTTCTTTCATCAGTGTTTTATAGTTTTCTTTGTACGTATCTTTCACTTCTTTAAATTGATTCTTAGATATTTATATATTCTTTGTAGTTATTGTAAATGGGATTGCTTTCTTGATTTCTATTTTAGATTGTTTGCTGTTAGCATACATAAATGCAACCAATTTTTGTACGATGATTTTATATCTTGAAACTTAACTGAATTCATTTATCAGTTCTAACAGTTTTTTGGTGATGTCTTTAGGTTTTTCTAAATATAAGATCATGTTGACTATGAACAAAGCTAATTTCACTTCTTCCTTTCCAATTTGGATGCCTTTATTTCTTTCTTTGTCCAGGATTTGCAGTATTATATGGGATAAAAGTGGATATTCTGGTCTTATTCCAGATCCTAGGGGAAAGGCACCCAGTTTCTCCCTGTTTAGTATGATGTTGGCTGTGGGTTTGTCATATATGGCCTTTATTATTTTCAGGTATGTTCTTCTATCCCCAGTGTGCTGAAGGTTTTTTTATCATAAATGCATGCTGTGGTTTGTTTGGCTGCACCAAGTCTCATGTTGAATGTTGATCCCCAATGTTGGAGGTGGAGCCCGGTGGAAGGTGTTTGGATCGTGGGAGCGGATCCCTCATGAATGGATTGGTGCCGTTCTCATGGTAGTGAGTGAGTTCTACTCTTAGTCTCCATGAGAACTGGTTGTTGAAAAGAGACAGGCACCTCTTCCTCTCTCTTGCTGCTTCACTCACCATGCGATCTCTACATACTGGTTCCCCTTACCTTCTACCATGAATGGAAGCAGCCTGAAGCCCTGACCAGAAGCAGATGCTAACACTATGTTTCTTTTATAGCCCGAAGGACCATGAGCCAAATAAACCTCTTTTTAAAAAAAAAATTACCCAGCTTCAGGTGTTCTTTTATAGTGACACGAACAGAATAAGACAGGAATGTTGAATTTTATCAGATGTCTTTCAGCATCTATTGGAGTGATCATGTGGTTTTTTGTTCTTGGATCTATTAGAGTGATGTATCACATTTATTGATTTGACTATGTTGAACCATCTTTGTATCCCTGGCATGAATCTCACTTGATCATGTTGAATGATCTTTTAAATGCATTGTTGAATTTGGTTCGTTAGGATTTTGTTGAGGATTTTCATATCTATATTTATGAGTGATATTGGCCTATAGTTTTCTTTTTTTGTTGTATCCTCATCTGGTTTTTGTATCAGCATAATGCTGTCCTCATACAATGAGTTTGGAATTTCCCTCTCTTCATTTTTTTTTTTTTTCTGGAAGAGTTTGAGTAAAATTGGTGTTAGTTATTCTTTAAATGATTGGTAGGTAGAAATCAGCAGTGAAGCCATCAAATCATTGGCTTTTCTTACATAGGAAACTTTAAATTATGGCTTTGATCTCTTTACTCTTTATTGGTTTGTTGAAGCCATTTCTTTATGGTTCAATCTTGGTAGGCGGTGAATGTCCAGAAATTTATCTATTCCTTCTAGGCTTTCCAGACTGTTGGAATATAGTTGTTCATAATAGTCTGTAATCATTATTTGTATTTCTGTTGTCTCAATTATTATGTCTCCCTTCTTGTTTCTGATTTTATTTATATGGGTTTTATCTCTTTTTTTCTTAGTCTAGCTAAAGGTTTGTTGATCGTGTTTATCTTTTCAAAAAAAACCCACCTTGGCCAGGCACCAGTGGCTCACACCTGTAGTCTCACCAGTTTGGGAGGCCGAGGTGGTTGGATCACCTGAGGTCAGGCGTTCGAGACCAGCCTGGCCAATATGGCAAAACCCGTTTCTACTAAAAATACAAAAAAAATTAGCCGGGCATGGTGACACATGTCGTAATCCCAGCTACATGGGAGGTTGAGGCAGGAAAATCAGTTGAATCCAGGAGGCAGAGGTGGCAGTGGGCCAAGATTGTGCCATTGCACTCCAGCCTGGGCAACAAGAGCAAAACTCCGTCTCAAAAAAAAAAACAAACAAACAAAAAAAAAACACCTTCTAATTTTGTTGATCTTTTATATGTTTTTGTCTTAATTTCATTTATTTCTGCTGTAGTGTTTATTTTTTTTTTTTTTTGGCCTTTTACTAATTTTGGGTTTGGTGTGTTCCTGGTTTTCTAATTCCTGGAGGTGCATCATTAGGTTGTTTATTTGAACTGTTTATACTTTTTGATGTAGGCATTTATTTGTTGTAAACTTTCCTCTTAGGACTGCTTTTTCAGTGCCCGATAATTTTTCTATGTTGCATTTCTATTTTCGTTTGTTTCAGGAAATTTTAAATTTTCTTCTTAATTTCTTTATTGACTGTCATTCAGAAGCATATTTTTTAGTTTTCATGTGTTTCTGTAGTTTCCAGGGCTCCTCTTGTTATTGATTTCTAGTTTTATCCCATTTTAGTAAAAAAAAAATAATATGGTTTCTACTTTTTAAAATTTGTTGAGATTTTTTTGTGGCCTAAGATATGATCTCTAAAAACGTTCTCTATTCTGGAGAATGTTCCATGTGCTGATAAAAAGAATGTGTATTCTACAGCAGTTGGGTGAAATGTCACATAAACATCAGTTAGGCCTACCCGGTCTAGTTCGTAGTTTAACTTTAAAGTTTTTGCCGATTTTCTGTCTGGATGAACTGTTCCTTACTGTGAGTGGGGTGCTAAAATCGCTTGCTATTATTGTATTGCAATCTCTCTCTCTCTTAAACTCTATTAATGTTTGCCTTATATACTTGGGTGCTCCAATCTTGGATGCATAGACACTTAAAATTAATGGACCCATTTGCTGAATTGACTCCTTTCATGATATCATGACCTTCTTTGACTCATTTTACAGCCTTTGATTTGTAGTCCGTTTTATCTAAGTATAATTACTCCTGCTCTTTTTGAGTTTCCAGTTGCATAGAATATCAACTTCATGTCTTTACTTTCAGCCTGTCTTTATAGGTGAGGTGGGTTTCTTGCAGGCAATGTAAGTTGAGTCTTGTTTCTTTTATCCATTCAGTCACACTAAGTTTTTTAATTGAGAACTAAATCCATTTACATTCAGTCTTATTATTGATAAGTAAAGACTTACTATTACCATTTTTGTTGCTTGTTTCCTGGTTGTTTTATAAATCCTCTCTTCTTTTCTTACTTACATTGTTAGATTATTTATCTTTGGTAGTATGTTCTAATTTATTGTTATTGATTTATTTGTTTGTTTGTTTGAGATGGAGTTTCACTCTGTCACCCAAGCTGGAGTGCAGTGTCATGATCTCTGCTCACTGTAACCTCTGCCTTCCAGGTTCAGGCAATTCTTGTGGCTAAGATTTCCAAGCAGCTGGGGTTACAGGTGCCCACCAGCATGCCTGGCTAATTTTTGTATTTTTAGTAGAGACAGGGTTTCACCTTGTTGGCCAGGCTGGTCTTGAATTCCTGACCTCAAGTGATCTGCCCACCTCAGCCTCCCAAAATGCTTGGATTACAGGTGTGAGCCACCACACCTGGCCTGAGCCACCATGCCCAGCCATTGCTTTTTATTCCTAATGTATCTATTATAGTTTTTTGCATTGGGGTTCCCATGAAGCTTATAAAAACATCTTCTAGGCCAAGCGTGGTGGCTCACGCCTGTAATCCCAGCACTTTGGGAGGCTGAGGCAGGTAGACCATGAGGTCAAGAGATGGAGACCTTCCTGGCCAACATGGTGAAACCCCCATCTCTACTAAAAATACAAAAATTAGCTGGGCTTGATGGAATATACCTGTAGTCCCAATTACTTGGGAGGCTGAGGCAGGAGAATTGCTTGAACCTAGGAGGTGGAGGTTGCAGTGAGCTGAGATCATGCCACTGCACTCCATCTTGGCGACAGAGCAAGACTCTGTCTCAAAAAAAAAATCTAGATATAATAAGTTATTTTAAAGAGATAATGTTATCTTAGATCACTGAAAAAGAATAGAAACAAAGAAAAAACTTTTTTGAAAACTCTACTCTTTAAGTCCATCCCCCATACATTTTGACTTTATTGATCTCAACTTACATAGTTTTATATTGTCTATCTTTTAACAGGTTGGTGTAGCTATTACTGTTTTTAATATATTTATTTTATAGGCTTCATTCTTGAGTTATGAGTAGGTGATACACCACAGAGTATTAGTGTATTCTGAGGTTGTATATGTACTTAATTTTACCAGTGAGTTTTTTACCTTACAATGTTTTCTTTTTGCACATTAGTGGTTTTTTTTCTTTCAGATTGAGTAACTCCCTTTAGCATTTGTTGCAACATGGGTCTGATGGTGGTGAATTGGCTCAGTGTTTGTTTGTCTGGGAAAGACTTTATCTTTGCATATTTAAAGGATAGCTCTGATGGATACAGTATTTGTAGATGACAGGTTTTTACTTTTAGCACTTTGAAAATGTTTTCCCACTCTCTTGGTTTGTATGGTTTCCATTGAGAAGTCCTTTGCCAGATGAGTTGGAGCTCCTTTATATGCTATTTCCCTCTTTTCTCTTGCTATTTTCAGGATCTTCTCTTCGTCCTTGACCTTTGAGAGTTTGATTATTATATGTTGGGATGGTCTTATTTGAGTTGAATCTGTTTGGTGTTCTCTGCCCTTCCTGTACCTGGATATTTATATCTTTTTAACGTTTTGGAAGTTTTCTGTTACTGTTTCTTTAAGTAAGCTTTCTACCCTTTACTCTTCTTCAGCTCCCTCTTTTTTTTTTTTTTTTTTTATTTTGTATTCCTCATTTTAATTACTTATATAATTTATATACATATATCACATATATGGTATTATATTCTATAACAATAGCATATATATACCATATAGAGACTACTGATGACAAACAGTTATCAAAAGTTTATATTTCTGAATTAAAGGTATTTATGGAGGGAAAGCTCCCTCTTGAACATGAATAATTTTTCGATTTGGTCTTGAGAGAATTTTCTCTATCTTGTAGGTGATCTTCATTCCTTTTTATATTTTTCTTCTCTGACTGTGTATTCTCAAATAGGCTATCTTCAGACTCACTGATTCTTCTGCTTTATCTATTCTGCTGCTGAGATCCTCTAGTGAATTTTTAGTTCAGCCAATGCATTTCAAGATTTCTGTTTGGTTTTATTTTTATTGTTTCAATGTCTTTGTTAAATTTCTTTGATACACTTCTTAATTGATTTTCTGTGTTATCTTGGCGATGAGCTTCCTTATAACTGCTGTATCGTTTTTGGTTAGAGAGCTTGCATATCACCATCTCCTTAATATCAGTAACTGGTTCCTTGCTTTGTTCATTTTGAGGAAGTCATGGTTCCTTGTTTGCTGTTGTTGTGGACGTATATCTGTTTCTTTGCATTAAAGGATTAGTTATCTATTCCAGTCTTCTCTCTCTGACTTGTTTTGTTTTTTATTGGATATGTTTGCTTTTTTTCTTTGTAATTTTTGAATATCTTTTTTTCCCCCATTAGGTTGCTGTCTCTTTTTTGGCACTAGATGGCACCTTAGCTTGGGTTTGCCTTCAATCTAATGAAGGATCAGAGTGCTGGCTGTCCCAAATGGAAGAGGTCCCAAAGGGGATATTCTGGCAGTGTGGGCAGCTGGCTAAGGGTTTGTGCCAAGAGGACCTGTGGAACATACTTCCTACAGCATGGTAATGCACTCTGATTTGGTGTCTCCCTTGGCTTAGTTACAGAGCAGAATTTCTAGGGTTGGGATGGTTATCTTACCTCCCCACTTTGTCTCTGGCTTTCCTCAGGGTATTTGTCCCTTCAGGTACTCCTGTACTTCCCATGGGTTGAAGTAGGGACAGGTATTTTGTCAGGAGCCCAAAGTGATAGGGAAGCTGGTTGTCAGCTTTGATCACACTTTTTCTATTGAAGAAACTATCAGTTTGGTGAAATATTTTCACATGTTGGTGCATGGCAGATTGTGGAAAGGGGAGTCACAGATATGGAAATTGATTTTCTTACCATCTGCTTGGAGTTTTTTTACTTCTCTATGGCCCTGGGCCCTGTCTCATCCTCATCTTTGGGTTCTAGGGTATTGCTGGTAATCTCGGCAATGTATGTTTGTTTTTAGTTTTCTGTTGGGGGAGCATGAAGCCAGCTTGCTTCTGTGCTGCCATTTTGGAACTGGAAGAGAGCATGAAGTTCTTAAAAGCAATTGTTCAACATATATGAAAAAAATTTATTATGTTTGGCAGGATGTGGTGGCTCATGCCTGTAATCCCAGCACTTTGGGAGGCTAAGGTGGGAGGCTCGCTTGAGTCCAGGTGTTTGAGACCAGCCTGGGCAACAAAGTGAAACCCCGTCCCTACAAAAAAATTTTGGCTGGGCACAGTGGCTCACGCCTGTAATCCCAGCACTTTGGGAGGTCAAGGTGGGCAGATCATGAGGTCAGGAGATCGAGACCATCCTGGCCAACATAGTGAAACCCTGTCTCTACTAAAAATACAAAAAAATTTAGCTGGGCATGGTGCGTGTGCCTGTAGTTCCAGCTACTTGGGAGGCTGAGGCAAGAGAATTGCTTGAACCTGGGAGGCGGAGGTTGCAGCGAGCCGAGATCACACCACTGCACTCCAGCCTGGTGACACAGCAAGACTCTGTCTCAAAATAAAATAAAATAAAATAAAAATTAGCTGAGTGTGGTGGCATGTACTTGTAGTCCCAGCTACTCTGGAGGCTGAGGCAGGAGAATCGCCTGAGCCTAGGATAGTGAGGCTTCAGTGAGCTGCGATTGTGCCACTGCACTCCAGCCTGGATGACAGAGTGAGATCTTGTTTCAAATAAATAAATATGTTTTAATTTTGTAATTGTAGCTCTAAGAATTATCTTAGGAAATAAGGAGAGATATACATTAATGTCTATGTAAGTATTGAGTCACAGTGGCCAATACTTACACATTTTAGCATTGTATCTAATAGCAATAACTTTGGATATACCCTAAGTATCAACAGTAAAAGAATTACTACATTCATTTGAAGACATCTATATGTGTGTTATATAGCTATTAAAATTGATACTGAAGAAATTTTAATGATATGGAAAATTTCTCACTGCATATGCTGAGGGAGAAAAAAGCAGGGTACAAAATTATATCTCAATTCAGTTATCAGTATCTAAATTTACTTCTAAACTCATCATCCATGAAAAAGTAAAAGGATTTAAGAAATGCACCAAGATATTTTCACTTCTGGGAAGATGGTGACATACTGTCTTCTATGCCTTCTGCTACGTACAACTAAAAATCTTGGAAATTATAAATAAAACAAACTTTAAAAGACTTTGAAAGATAGAAGAAGGCAGACTAGCTAAGGGCCTTAAGACACAAGGAACAGCATGGTGGTGAATTTCCCCGGGTTTTCTTTTTGCCTCCTTTATCCTATATCAAACATACGTAATTTTCCTTTCCTCCAAAGAATCTCTTTGAACAGTTCTTGCAAGACAGATCTCTGACAACAAATTCTCTTAGTGTTTATTTGTCTCAAGACATCTTTATCTCCCCTTCACTTTTGAAGGATAATTTTTGCAGGTTAGTGGGTTTTTTCTTTCCACAGGTTAAATATTTCAATTCATTCTCTTCTTACTTGCATAATTTCTGAGAAAAAAAGTGCAATATAATTCTTATCAATAGGTAAGGTGTTTTTTTCTCTCTGGCTTCTTGCAAGATTTTCTGTTTTTGGTCTTTCATATTTTAAATATGATATGTTTAGGTGTAGGGTTTTGTTGTTGTTGTTGTTTTGTTTTGTTTTTTTGCATTTATTCTGGTCAGTGTTCTATGAAATTCCTGTATCTGTGGTTTGGTTTCTGTCATTAATTTTGGAAAATGATCAGCCATTATTACTCAAAATCAAATGTTTCTTTGGTTCGTTTGTCCCTTCTTTTTCTGATGTTCCTATTATGAGTATGTCACACTGTTTATAATTGTCCCATAGTTCTTGAATATTCTGTACTGTTTTGTTCATTCTTTTTTCCTCTTTGCATTTCACTTTGAGGAGTTTATACTGACATTTCTTCAAGGTCATTAATGTTTTTTCATTGGCCATATTTAGTGTATTGATAAGCCTGTCAAAGGCATTCTTCATTTCTTAAAACAATGCTTTTTATTTCTAGCATTTTCTCTTGATTCCTTCTTAAAGTTTAAATCTCTCCACTTACATTACCCGTTTTGTCTTACACGTTGTTCACTTTTTTTTATTAGTGCCATTAGCCTATTAATCAGAGTTATTTTAAATTTCTGGTCTGATAATTCCAAAATGTCTGGCGTAACTGAATTTGGTTCTGATATTTGCTTTGTCTCTTCAGACTTTTTTTTTTTTTTTTTTTACTTTTCGCATGCCCCATAATTTTTTTTTTTTTTTTTTTTTTTTTTTTTTTTTTTGAGATGGAGTCTTGCTCTGTTGCCAGGGGCTAGAGTACAGTGTGGCGCAATCTCGGCTCATTGCCACCTCTGCCTCCTGAGTTCAAGCAATTCTCCTGCCTCAGCCTCCTGAGTAACTGGGACTACACGTGTGTGCCACCACACCCAGCTAATTTTTGTATTTTTAGTAGAGATGAGGTTTCACCACGTTGGCCAGGATGGTCTCAGTCTCTTGACCTCGTGATCCACTCACCTCAGCCTCCCAAAGTGCTGGGATTACAGGCATGCGCCACATAATTTTTTATTGAAGTCTAGATTCCATAATTGCGTCATTAGTTAATAGCATTTAAGATAAATAGGCCTTCAGTGTGAAGGTTTATGCTTATCTGACTAGGAGTTACACTGTGTTTACTGTTTGCTCTTAACTGTTGGTGTCTGAGGGTTTCCTCAAGTATCTTAGTTTTTATCACTCCTTTTGTCTTCCCTTTTGTCTTTGGGTTTCCCTAGAAGCCCCTTCTTAAAAAGAGTCTGAACTTTGCAGTCTTTCTTTCGTTTTTGTTTTTGTTTTTTCGCGACCCCTCCCCCCTGCAATCTTTCATCTATAATCTTCCGTTATTCAGGGGCTCTGTAAATGTGCTGGTAAGGTGTGTGTAGAAGGAAGCATTCTATGCTCCTATAATGAGGTCTCAGGCTTTCAGTGAGTCTTTGCCCTGGGCTGTTACCTTGATAAGTTTTTCACAGCATTTCCTCCCCTTAAGTGAGATAGAAAGACTGGAATGGGCTGGAGTTGTCTAATTGCCCTTCTCCAGTTCAGATAAGGCTTTGGTAAGATAGCTTTTCTTGGGAGCAGAAGGAAGAACAGAACTCTCTAGGAATATTCCAAAATGGCTATTTCCTTCTCCCCCTGCTGGAAGCAGGAGTGGATTCTCTGATCTTCACAGTGAGAACATATTGGGGCTCCTGGAGGTAAAACTTTAAAAAGTGTGGGACCCTCTAAGATTCTCCTCTCTGCTCCCAAGAATTTTTAACTCTCAAGCTAGTCCACACTGAGCCTCGAGAAATTTGTCAGTTAGAGCTTAGGCTTCCTTGACAGTGCAGGTTCCGACAGCTGACTTCTGCTCTCAGGCTTCTGCTCCCTGCAAGCCGTGATCCTTTATAATAATAGTCTCTCCAGTTTTCAGAACAGCAGTTCACCCTGTGATCCCAATTCTCTGATGGATATAAGAAGAGTTACTTTTGGTTCATTCAGGTTTTTCCTTGTTGTGACACTAGGAATGACGACTTCGAAGGTTATTACATGTTGGAGTGAAACTGGAATTCCATAAGTTGCTTTTAATGATAATTTTGCAAAAGTGGCTATGACAATAGAATCAAGGTATTGAGTTATTGGTGGGTGAGTTTTGTTGGTCCTAATTATATTGATCATTTTAATGATCTGGAACTTGCTTTCAAATTAAAAATTTTAAGACATAACATGGCACACAAATACTCATTCTTATAATTTCTTTTTTTTTACATTGCTGTCCCATGGAACTATCCACTGCTTAATGAGGAAAATGTTTAACCATTTTTGATGTTTAAATTTTAAAAACTATATAAAATAGCAGAGATTTAAAGAATATAAGTATTAGCCACTTAGGGATCATCATTTTGTATATATTTAACATTGGCTATCCTGTAATTTGAGTTTATTAAACAAAATACAACAGCTTGTATTTTCTCTTACCAGGAATGTTTTATAGTGCAATAATTCTGTCAGTTGTTAATTATGTAAACTCAGCCAGAAATAGAGCTTTTTGTTCATGCTAGTATGGTCTTTATCAGACTTGGAAATTCTTATGCTTAATAAAACCACTGCAGTTTTACAGTGGCAAAAATGATAAAGATTGGTTTAATTTATTGTAATTACCAATAGAATATTTCCTATAAAATAATAAGCTTAATTAGGAAGCATTGTTTTAAAATTACAGTTTGAGAAGCTTTTAAGATAGCAAATCTGATTTTAAGTCCTATTTCTTTTTACTTAGGTTACTTCCAACTGTAATTGATCAGAAATCATTTATTTTCCCTCCGGAATCTGAGGGTAAACTTTGGCAACCCCAAAGACAGCGCAGTTCATCTCTGCCTATCTTTCCAAGAGCAAAGGTAGGAACAGAGAAATTCATAGGGAAAGGAAGTAGATTAGTGATTGCCAGGGGCTGGGAGGAGCAGAGACTAGGAGTGGCTTCTAATGGATATGAAGTTTCTTTGGGGGACAATGAACATGTTCTAGAATCATACAGTAGTGATGACTGCACAACTCTGTGAGTATAGTAAACACCATTTAATTATATACTTTAAAAATGTGAATTTTATGGTGTATTAATTACATCTCGATGAAGCTGTTAAAAACTTTTTGAAAGAGTAAAGTAGGAAATTTGCCTTGTGTTCTAAGTTAGAAAACATAATGAATGTATAGGCCCGTTTCTCTAATTTCATTTTATAGTTGTTTCGGGTATATTCATGGCATAGTCAATTTCTACAACAAAAGAGCTTTCTTCAGAAGAAAATAAATCAAGGTATAATGCCATCACATTTTTTAATAGAGCCAGGTGGCAAGGAATAGAGCTCAATAAGTTTCTGACTTTGCCCCCATTGAGTGTTCTCTCAATTTTCTATCTGTTTTGTTCCTGTCTTAGTTCAGGCTTCTGTAACAGAATACCATAAACTGGGCGGCTTAAACAATAGAAGTCTATTGTTTACAGCTCTGGTGCTGGAATTCAAAGGTCAAGGTGCTGGCAGATGTGGTGTCTGGTGAGGTCCTTCTTCCTGGTTTGCAGACAGCCTTCTTCTTTGTTTCTTCACTTGGCAGAGAGGGAAAAAAAAAAAAAAACAGCAAGCTTTTGTGTGTCTTTTTATAAGGGTATTGATCTCATTCATGACGGCTCTACCCTCATGAGCTAATTATCTCCCAAAAACCTCACTTGCTAATACTGTTACGTTGGGTTAGGATTTCAACATACAGGTTTTTGTGGTGGGGGCACAAGCATTCAGTCCATAGCACTCCCTGACTCAAAAGTAATACCAGCCTCTTTTGGGTAACAGGAAGTGTTATCAGCGCTTTGAAAATACTAACTTGTTTGAACTTCAGAACAATCCTAGACGGAGCTGTCATTATTATTATTATTATTATTAATTATTATTATTGGTTTTGAGACAGAGTTTGCTCTTGTCACCCAGGCTGGAGTGGAGTGGCGTGATATCGACTCACTGCAGCCTCCACCTCCTGGGTTCAAGCGATTCTCCTGCTTCAGCCTTCTGAGTAGCTCAGATTACAGGCTCCCGCCACCATACTAAGCTAATTTTTGTATTTTTAGTAGAGACAGGGTTTTGCCACGTTGGCCAAGCTGTTCTTGAACTTGTGAGCTCAGGTGATCCACCTGCCTCCGCCTCCCAAAGTGCTGGGATTACAGGTGTGAGCCACTGTGCCTGGTCCCACTATGATACCTTTTTTCTATAATAGCTTTATTGAGATATCATTTGCATACCGTAAAATTCACCCTTTTAGAATATTCAGTGTTTTTTTTTTTTTTTAGCACATTTGAAGAGTCATACAGCTATTATATGGTACCCTTGTTACAACTGATTGTATCACCCTATATTTTTCCTTCATCACACTTGCCAAAGATTGTAATTATGTAGTGAGCTGTATAACTTTTTTTTTTTTATTGAGATGGAGTCTTGCTCTGTTGCCTAGTCTGGAGTACAGTGGGGCGATCTTGGTTCACTGAAACCTCTGCCTCCCGTGTTCAAGCAATTCTCTGCCTTAACCTCCCAAGCAGCTGGGATTACAGGTGCTTGCCACCACGCCCAGCTAATTTTTGTATTTTTAGTAGAGACGGGGTTTCACCATCTTGGCCAGGCTGATTTTGAACTCCTGACCTCATGATCCACCCACCTCGGCCTTCCAAAGTGCTGGGATTACAGGTGTGAGCCACAATGCCCAGCCAGTTGTATGATTTTTTAAATGTCTATCTTCCCACTAGATTATAAGCTTAATGAGGGCAGTATCTATATCAGTTTGTTCATTGCTGTATTATGCCTAAGATGGGGACCATAGGCTCTTGACCTCCTGAAAGCTTGTTGAAAATCACTAACATGAGGCAGATTGATTAATAGGAGAAAAGCCATTTTATACATTTATTTAGCATGTATACACAGGAGCCTTCAGTATGAAGACCCATCATCCCAAAAAGTTGCAGAAGCTGATATATCATCTTGAGGTTACAGAAAGAATGGGGACTCAGGGCATGGCCAAAACCAAGTTATGTTTATAAATCCGGTTCATTGACAAGACAGTTATGAGAGGGAGTAAAGAAGAGGCTTGACTAGCAAAGTCATCCTTGTGTGTAGATGCAGCCTCCCTCAGAGAGAATAGATGGCAAATGTTTCTTTTCAGTCATTTAAAGGTATCAGACTCAATCTCTTCCAGACCCAGGAAATGACTGGAAAGGCGGGGCCTGGCTGCATTTGGAGATTCTCTACAGAAGCAAAATTTCCCCATAAAAGACAATTTTGCAAGACCACCTCTGTTTGCTGGTCCTGTGACAACTATTTCAAAATATGTCAAAGATATATATTTGGGGATAAAATATTTTTGTTTGTTTCACAGGGGATTCTCCATAAATGTTTGTTGGGTGGTTAAATGAAACCACCACAGTGATCTCTTAAGAGTGTGCTCATGTGACCTCTCAAAGCAACCATCTCCTACCTCTGTCCTTGTACTTGTTAGATAGATCTGTCAGCCACTCTTGAGGAGTGTTTACTGTGTGCCTAGGATTATTAGAGGCCCACTGGGCTGAATAAGACAGATCAGATCCCTGACATCAGAGAGCTTCTGTTCTAGTGGGGAAAGACAGACCATCCGTAAGATAATACCAGATAAGGATAAAAGCTGTGATAAAAATAGAACAGCATGCTGTGATAAAGGGAGCTCAAACTTCTCTTCCTTACTATTAAATCACTGCTTCCGTTAATTTTTCACTTGTTTGCCAAGAATCTCCGGAGGCTCACAGTTGGTCCTCAAGACCAGAGATTAGATGGAGGTCTCTGATTTATGAGAACAATGAAATAAAGTGTCTGAAGTTAGCCCATTTTAGAATGTATAATTGCTATTATTGTTCCTGGTATGGCCAGAAATTCATTTGCCCCAAAGAGCTCTAAATCCTGGCTAATGTGCTGTGTTCTTTTAAATGCTATGAGCATGGGTGAGCTTCACTTAAAAAGGGGCATGGACTATTTCCCACCCTGACTTTGCCTCCAGAGCCTGGATTACTATTGTTGTTGTGTTTCTAATATTTGTGACATCTGCTTAAAAATGCACATCCTCTGACACAAAAGATAGCCCTTACTTTGCACTGTAAAGTCAAAGGCAAACAAGGCTGTCTTGTCAGCTGTTAGGCATGCCTACTATGCCAACATAAAAGCTTGTATTATTAAGTAGTTGTGAAATTCAACTGCAATATTACTATTTTTAATTACCCACTTCTAGCCTTTTAAACTAGATAAACCCCAGTCACTTCTTTAAGCTCTCTTCCCAAAAGTGCATAGCTGTTTTTGAAATTCACACCAAAAAGCTTAAATGACAGGAGTTGCTCAGTTGTAATTAAGAATTATAATTTATAATTGTTTTTTAAGCCTCTTTAAATTTGAAAAAGCATACTCAGAAAAATTTACAATTTAAAAAAGAAAGGTTACAGTAATCTTTCACTTTCTGAGGTTTTCTCTTCAAAAAAATCAGTGATGAAATATCAGTATGTAGAATTGGAATATTAAGTCTGATTTTTAGAATTTGCAGATAACTGTGGGCAAAATCAACATGGACTCCGTTTTTGCTTATTAAAATACAAATTTTTAATTTGTTCCTCCAAATTTATTAGTAATTCGTGCTTGTTGTGACAAACATAATATGAAGATGTAAAAACAAAGCCAGTTGTTTCACCCCCACCCTCTACCAAACTACCCAATCCCATGAGGCAACCAGTGTTAACAGTGGGTTGTATTTGTCCACTCATTTACCTTTGTAATAATGTATATACAGTACAAGTACATATGCAGATATGTAGGGTTTTAGTTGGTTATGAATTTTTTTGCCTTTACTGAAATGGATAACATTTTGAATCATGCAAATAAAAACATTTTTGTTCGCAAATGCTATATATGAAGTTTTGTCAGTATAATTATTCACATAAAACATATGCTATTTTATGTTTATAAAACAGGATAAAAATGTAACATGGTGTGATATTTCTGAGTTTTTTTCTATTGACTATCCATGACAACAAAAGAGGGAAAGTGGAACCCTGTAGGTTCTGGGGTTGAGTCTGAAGAGCTCAAAGTAAGTGGGAAATATCTTTGATAGCTCATGCTTTGGTATATAAATTATAGCAGTTTTTCACTCCATTTCATTATATATCCATTTTTGTTTCAATATAAAAGTAATGGATTTTACTTTAAAATATTAGATAAAACTCATGCCCCAAATAATGTATCTCTTGTTTATTATGTTCCTATCATATGACCACATACTCCCAGTAGTGCCCCAATTTGAGAAGTAGAGGATTGTACAGCATCAATGTATTCATTTACCAAACATTTTAAAATTTTTATTTATTTCACTTATTTTTTATTTTTGTGAGTACATAGTAGGTGTACATATGTATGGAGTACATGAGATATTCTAGCATAGTCATCCAATGCATAATAATCACACATGGGGTAGCTATCACCTCAAGCTTGCATTTATCCTTGTGTTCCAAACACTCCAATTATACTCTTTAGTTATTTTTAGTGTACAATAAATTGTTACTGGCTATAGTTACTCTGTTCTACTGTCAAATACTAGTTCTTTTATTATCTGGTAGAAGAAAATGTCGAGATGGAGTTTCACTCATGTTACCCAGGTTGGAGTGCAATGGCGTGATCTCGGCTCACCACAACCTCCGCCTCCTGGGTTCAGGCAATTCTCCTGCCTCAGCCTCCTGAGTAGCTGGGATTACAGGCACGCACCACCATGCCCAGCTAATTTTTTGTATTTTTGGTAGAGACGGGGTTTCACCATGTTGACCAGGATGGTCTCGATCTCTTGACCTCGTGATCCACCCGCCTCGGCCTCCCAAAGTGCTGGGATTACAGGCTTGAGCCACCACGCCCGGCGAAATCTGTTTCTTATGTTATAGATCCAC